>NW_007577890.1:672688-682864 GCF_000690725.1 Stegastes partitus
TCCAGCCTGTCAACTGTATGCCTGTAACGCGAGTTCTGCTTCAGGTTGAACCTCAATTTCCACCGAATAAGATTCACGTTAAAGCTTGAATAAGCGCTCCAACAGAACATAATTTTATTTCGAACAGATTTATTGCATTTTTCCTCAGACCTATTTATTCATGAAAAACCTCTGAATTCTTATACTGTACATTATACTAATAACGGGAAAAATACTTACATTTTAAAATCAATCAAACAGAAAGCGAGTCACATAGTAGGCTAAATCAAACCATTTCTACAGGACATATGCTTGTGAAGGATCCCAGATGTGCTGCTTCTGATTCTGCGCTTATTGATTTGGACGCTTTCAAAGGTTCACTGCTTCTCTTGTCAACTAGCAATGCTTCGAAATAAGATCAAATATAAATCACAATAGATTTAGGTCTTTCAACATAAATAAACTAACAACATACAAGAGATCAACTAAAAATTAATTCAATAAATATGTATGTATGTAACGCAGATTATTAACTCGAGGATTTCCAGCAGAGTGAATGTTTCCGGTGTATTTTATACGTAAATAAACGTGAGTACACTGGTGAAACTAAAAGTGATTTCAGCTGTAGGCAAATTAAGCAGGCGTTTAATGAATTCAAAATGTCTCCTGTCCAAGGCGCAGGGAGGCTCAGGGCCATTATGTACCTTTAATTCCATTGTGTTTTATTCCGCCAGGCTTCACTGACAGCACCTGAGCCAGGTTCTTGGAGGACACAGATCCCAGAGTGCTTCACAACCACCGGCGACACTAACACTTTACACCCATGAAACAGATCTGCTCAGTCAAAGACACGTGTCGCAGCGCGGCCGGAGCTCCGCGTCTGGTCTCGACGTCACCTGCCGCCGCCGGGCTGTGCCTCGGCCCGGGGAGCTGCTCGGCTCCACGCGGCCTCAGCTGAGGTGATGCACGTGTAGCAGCTGTTTACTTTCTACCTTTTCTAATACTTATTTCTTCAATTCTTTCTTTTTACTTTTTATGCTGCAGACACAAGGTTAAGAAAGAAGACTGAAGCATGAATTTTACAGAAACAGAACTCTGCAGTTTCCACAACAGAACTCTGGAATAGTTCTGAATGATGCGTTAGTGGGATGAATTTAGTTTGATCCAGCAACAAACACACACACACACACACACACACACACACACACACACAAATTAAATAGAATTAACGTGAAAATGTACGTTTTAAAAGATTTACTGTGTCGAGCTGAGGATTCTGTCTAATATCGAGCGCATGTAACACTGTGCAACACGACAAACATTTCCAAAATCAAATATTGAGAGGATTTAGAAAAAGAATGTTTCGGCTATATAAAAGGTTTGAAATATTTTTTTTTCGAGCACCGTATAGAGTCTGATAGGATAAGGACGAACTCGATTTTAAACGTGGCTTTTAAATGGACGATATTGTAGAGAAAATTGGAAAAACAATGTTGAAGGTCTTAAAATGTTCTTTTAGTTTTTTTGTTTCTACAAAACGAGATTTGCTGTTTAAAAGCTGTAGGTTAAATTTTCGTTTGCGCTCATTGTCTAGAAATTGACGGTTAAATCTGATAGCAGATAGAAAGTGAATTTCTGGCGAATCATTCCTCTGAATCATTCCTCTGTCCACGTCGCTCACAGTTCGAGTTTTTCACGAATCTATCGCCTTACCAGATGAAGGCCTGTCCGAGTAGCGCGTGCAGTAGACCCAGGCAGGCCAGAGCAGCGGCTGCGTCTCCGGTGTCGGTGCGCCGGTGCCGTTCAACACCACCAGCGAGGAGGAAGTGTTCTCCCCGGCCCCGCCGCCAGTCCTGTCCTCGGCTTTAACAGTGCCGCCGCTCCCGGTGGATACGACAGCCGCTGCAGAACCTCCGCAGCTGCCGTTGCTCTTTTTGGGACTCGCCAAAGAGGCGTTGGAAGAGGCGGAAGACGAAGTGCTGTCACTGCTACAGTTGGAGTCCTGGCACGGTGTCCCGGGAAGACTCGGCCTGCTGACCACCGGGTGCACGCGCTCACGGTCGGAGGTCTGCGCCCGGTCCCGCGGGCCCAGACCGTGCTCCTTTTTACAGCCGAAGTCCGGTCGCAAAATGTTGTCAATGAAAAAGTTGGTGGTTCTGTGGGCCTGCTGAGCGACCTGTAGAGGCAGTATAGGCGGCGAGGGCAGGCTCGGAGACGGGGACACGCTCTCTCCTTCGCTGCTATCCGTGCTATTCACATCCCGCTGCTCCTCCATCGCTGCTTCACTGAAGAACGTGGCGACTGCTTTCTCAATCCACTTCCACTTCGTTTCCACTGTGTTTGTATCCAAAATATGACTACATAAAAAACACTAAAACATGGTTATTTTCTCTCTTAAATAATGCTGCTTTCTGTAATTATTGGCAAACTGTGGAAATCCTGCCTGCGTAAAGGAGCGCCAGCGCGTCATGGTCGGTGACTGACTCTGAGACTGGCTGGGGTTGCTGTTGCGCACTGCTCTCACACACCCAGAGATTTCCACCGCTGTATGACAGTAGGATCTTCAAAAAGTCCTCACATCACATCACCATGCGCACACACACTTACGCACACTACCCGAAGGCGCATGAATAACAAGCAAAGCGCAGCGGGCCAATCGCCGACCAGGACACTTTTGGACACAGGGTGACGATGTCCAATAATGTCAGACGTCTCTGAGCCAAGAGGAGAGTTGAGGAGCAGCCAGCAGCTTCACGAAGAAACCAAACAAGAGATAATCACTGCTCTACGCCACACTTGTTCCGGTGGATCTGGTACATCTTGCAAAGCTGAGAGACAGAAGAGATGCAGAAGAAACGTTCTGCCTCTCCTACACACACACACACACACAAACACACACACACACACACACACACACACACACACACACACACACACAAACACACACACACACACGTGATGATTGTGGATGGGACTCAGCTGCTGACCTCCAACACTCGTCGTGTCTCTGCGCGGACTCAGGGCCGGACGGGCCTCAGCCGTTTAACCATTGACCACTGGTCCTCACAATGACTTTCCTAACAATTTAAAAATCATCGCATCTAGAAACATCTCATGCTCTTTTATTCCGTCCACAGGGCATTTTGTTGCGACACTGGCACCACTGTTGACAAAGAGCAGGCCTGCAGCTTTTCACCGGCCCTATGTTACAAATGGCACTTTTTCTGACGTGGGCTACTCCTACTGCTAAATTGTACGTCTTCTACATCTTCATATGCGCCAAATTTAACACACACACACTTCTTGGTTTGACGCACACTCCACTTTCACTGTTTCATCCTTCTGTCTGAGCTATAGCCACCATTGTCAGCCGGTATTGTTTTCCAGACCGAGCTCTGGAAAAGCGCCCTCTTATCTCTCCGAGAGAGCGAGAGGAGCTGCCGGCGGATAATTTATAGGTTTTAATTACTCTTCATTCCGCCTGATCAGCCGGACGTTCATCACCTGGCTGCGAGGAAAAGCGGCTCAAAGCCTCTGTCACCGCTGCCTCGCCAAACAGTTCATCAAAGTGCAGGCAAAGGGGGCCGATGGAAGAAAATAATGCAGCACAATGGACGCGCGCTGCGGAGGAGCGTTTAAAAGGTGTTCATGGAAAAAGTGGTTTCGAGCGGAACACCGAGAGCCTGCACGAAGCTACGACTTCATTGGTGTAATTCATACTGAAGCCTTTAAGAAATGTTATTGATTTATTTATTTGGGAGGATTAATCTGCCGGTCTGAGTGGACCTCTTAGACCAGGAACAGAGCGACAGAAGTGTTTTCTGTTCCAACAAACCCACCGTCGTTTTCCCGAATAATTACTTTCTAACGAACTGTCTTGCATAAATTCCAAGAAGCTTTAATGGGCGTTTGTGCCACTGAAAAGGTTCCACAATGATAAGTCTTCTCTGTTCCTTGAGGAACTCAATGTATCCGTCAATTAAAAAAAAAAAGAAAAAGAAAACAAAGCAGCGTTTTTGTTTTGTGATACAGTAGAAATAAAAACACCACAATTCACAACAAATTGTTAATCACTCTACTCTTTATCAGCATCATCCAGTTGGTGTTTAGTCTATAGGACAGAATCCTGTTTAAGAAGCTCCACATGTGAGCAGCCTTCAGTCAGTCAGCAGATTCTCATGAAAAGTGAAATTAATTATTTAATTTAAAATACATACAGTAAATACATAAATGCACAAGTTCAGGGTGTTAAAGATAATGTGGACATTATCCCCCTCTAAATGTTACTTTTAAATATTATTGTTCTGAAACTAGCAAACAAACAACAACATCTATTTACGAGACGTTTGATGGATGACAATGCCTCTTCACGTTTTCTTCGTAACCATAATACTCAGTTGCTTGTTCCACAATGATTAAACGCAATGAACAAATAAAATCAAACAGCGACAGGAACTTTGAGGCCTCTGTTTTTAACACGCAGCTGCAGTCTGGAAAGAAAGAAAGAAAGAAAGAAAGAAAGAAAGAAAGAAAGAAAGAAAGAAAGAAAGAAAGAAAGAGGCCTGGGGACGCTGCGGCCACAGCTCCAGGGCTTCCGTCAGGTGGCTTCGCTGCTAAATGATCGTTATACTGTTGTATAATTGTTTGTCCAAGAACAAAAGAATCCGCTGTTTGTTTTCTTTATTTTGCTGTAGGATCATCATCATCATCAACAACAACAACAACAACAACAACAATAATAATAATGATAATAATAACAATAATAGTAAACAGTAAAATATGAAACAAACAATGAGAATTAAAAGGCGTATTTCAAGAACAGATTCTTAAAAACGACATATAAGCTGTAAACTTCTCGGCGATGAGTTGCAAAGGCAGAAAACACGAGCTGTTTCCCGATCACAGCAAACACTGACACCGTGGAGGAGAGCATTCATTTCAGCGGTGTCCAACAGTTGTATCCGAGCGACATCTGTTGGCCAATTAGACGTAAAGCATGTGGGGGAGAAAAAAAACAAAGACCCACCTATGAAACTGTACCACAATCAGCTGTCCTGCCTGAGCGCCTGACATGTGGGACTAACCTGAGCCCTGCTACAGCGAGGACAGGCTCAGAACCAGCATGGAGACCAGACAGAAAACTGTCCATCTGCACAAAGATAACAAAGAGTTGAGAGTTGGTTGAGAATGACTGCATAGGAAGTGGATCTATCAGGTACAGCAGTGGGGAAAGTTCTGCAGAGAAAATGAACCACTAGTAGACTTAAAGCTATGAGCAACCAATGAAGAAGAACAGAAGACAATGGGGACACAAGCACCAGTCTGGAGAGCACAGGTCTGAAACTGTCCCAAACTAATGGTGGACATCAGAAGGCAGAGACAGCACTTAAAGATGCAAAACTCTTATCAGGAGAAAGAATCCAAAAGCCAGAATAGAAGTTGATGCACAAAGGCAAGTCTGAAAGATTCTGAAGCAAAGTCTTTTGGACAGATGAGACCAAAAGGAAAAGTGTGGAGACCGACAGGAGGTGGCCACAATCCAAAGCATTCCAGCTCTGTGGTGAAACATGGAGGTCATGTGACGCCTGGGTGTGCTGTTGCTCCTGTCCTGATGATGGCAGCAGCAGAATGAATTCAGAAATGTTCACACACGCTCAGGAAACAGTTCCTTCCATCCCACCAGTTCAAACAGCATCCTGCAACAAGACAATGAGTCCAAACACACTCATCAACTGAAACTCTGATCAGTGACTAAACCTGAAAGGCCTTTGACTGGCCAAGTCAGTCAATAGATTTAAACCATCCTGAGCCTTAGACTAT
The DNA here is from genome assembly GCF_000690725.1 of Stegastes partitus. Classification (NCBI taxonomy): domain Eukaryota; kingdom Metazoa; phylum Chordata; class Actinopteri; family Pomacentridae; genus Stegastes; species Stegastes partitus. The sequence continues at coordinate 678,488 of NW_007577890.1, forward strand.
CCATGTCAGGTCATTGTTTGTTCTTTACCTGTTCTTTTATTTACAGCACAGTTACTTGTGATTTATTCAGCTCTCGCTGCATCAGTAGAGCAACAAACATTCTTTAGGATCAGTCGAATCCTGGCCAGTCTCTGTTTCACCCATTATCCTCAGGTAGACACTTCAGGTCCATCAAATCACGGACAAACAGACTGAAAAACAGCTTCTACCCATATCCATACTTTTTCCTACATGTTCAGCAATATGCACTATCCAGAACTGTAACATCAGTTACACTGCTGTTTTTTGTTTGTTTGTTTGTTTGTTTTAAACAAATTGCCAAATAAGCTATGTTTTAAAACAAATAAGCTATCCAATGTGGGTTTTTTTTTATTGACATACTTGCACTATTTCTTTCTACTAGATTTTAGATTGTATGTCTGCACAGTTCTTATTGTACTGATTGTGTGAATGCACTGGCAGGATTGCTGCTCAGTTTGATTGTACAGTGTGCAATGACAATAAAGGAATTCTATTCTATTCTATTCTATTCTATTCTATTCTATTCTATTCTATTCTATTCACGTTGCAACTCTTTCACAAGAAGTGTTTTCATTTTTGTCTGATGTAAAGGTTGGTGAGCTGTTGATGTGTGTGAGAGAAAGCGGTTTAGTGTCCGGTTGTTGTGCTGTTCAGGATTCTCTCAGACCTCCCTGCCTTTCTTCTGAGTTTGGAGGTATCTTGCAGGGTGGCTTGGTAGCTGCTGCTAATAATTCTGAGGGCCAGACTGTTCATTGCAGTGTCCTGCACTCCTACACTGACATAAAGATTGACAGTGACTTGATACATCCAATTTTTTTTAAAATCAGAAAATATATTATTTAGTCACCAAACCTTTCATGGAGGTTATCTGAAATCACTCCTATAAACTAGACACAGGCTAAACTCCTCGCTTGCAGGACATCTGCGTATTAATAGACAAATATAATTTACAGTAGTTACCTAACCACCTCACACTACCCCAAACACACGTCAAAAATGGTTAAAAAAAAAAAAAAAGGCTAAATCAGGCTACAATGAAGGTTTCAGACTGGTCTCCCCAAAGTCCTGACTGAAACCTGTCAAGAACCTGTGGACTGACAAAGAAACATGTCTATTTCAGAGACCCAATAAATGTAGGTTAACTGCACCAATTCTGTCATGAGGAGCTGTTAGACCCAGTTCTTTTGTTGAAACAGCTCCAAGAAATGGTCGGAGAAAAGTTCAGGTCTCAGATTAAACAGTTTTTTCAGGTCACATGAAAACTTTTGCAGCGCTGGATTCAGACAGACAGAGAGAGTAATCTCATGTCCAGCTGAACTGAGTTTTTCCAGTTTCAGGTTCAGACTTGTATGCTATCAAGTTTAATTGGCCAGTTAACAATGACGTGGACAGGCCTACCTCTTCCGCGCTCTGTCCATGTCCTTGAAATTTGGTAAGCAACATGTGTGGATGTTGTTGGTACGGCGTGTAGCTAAAGTAACAATCATATCTGATAGAAAAGAGGAGTTTCCGCTGTGCACAGTAGAAAATACAAAACATAATCATAGGCTCAGTGCAAAATACAGATTCAGAATACATAATAGTTCGAAACATAATTAATTATAAGAACCATAGGCTTTGTGGAAAAATGCAGATTCAGAACTTAATTATAACAGAGCGATCAAAATACAACCAGAAGTTTCTGGATGGTTATCAGAAGCACCTAGTTGAGGTGAAAATGGTCAAAGGACATTCATCCATTCATCCATCCATTGTCTACATCGCTTAGTCCTCACTAGGGTCCTGTCCCAGCTGACTCAGGGCGTAGGCAGATTCCCGGGTGTCCTCACCAGGACCTCCTTACTGCGAGGCAAAGATGGTAACCACTGAAACACCTTACAACCCTCCATACCAAGTCAAAAAGCTAATTTAAAACAGATCATGATAAACAAATGAATAATGAACAGTAAAGCAGTAAAACAACAAAACAGATTGACAGCTATTCAAGGACGGTGGCCTCTTAAGAAAAACAGGGACATTCCTCTTTTTCTGTATTCTTTATGATACTCTTAATCCCTTGAGCCCGAGAGGCCCCAAAGAAATAGTGTGAAACAATACACTCATGAAAGAATACAGTGATGTTGCACATCAAATTAAACAGCAGAACCTGGGCTACCCTTTTTACATGTCCCAAACACAACTCAAACACCAAATGAAACATTAAATGAATTACCACATATGGACATCAATATAGCGCCACCCAGTCAACCCATTCGCCACAGTTCTGGCTCTAGCGCTTTGGTACTTTCTGCAAATTTTATGCAAACACCAACAACCCCTCAAACGAAAGCAGACAGTCCACAGATTCCAAACATGTCCATCAAAGCTCTCTGAAATCAAAGCATCAGCAAGAAATAACCCAAAGAACAGCAAAAACCCAAACCGCGTCATCAAATTGTAGCTGTATAATGTCTCTTACTTTGGCTGTTTTGCCATGAAAAGTTTATTTTATCGGTAAATCCACACCTGAAACAGTCAGTACGACTGCCTGTGTTACATTGAAATCATTCCGGGCGTCTTTTGGAGGCTTCGCTAGCCCAAGGGAGCCAAGGAGTGAACACTCGCTCTGCAAGCGGCTTGTCTTCAAGATGGCGTTCTGATGATTCTGATTGGCTAAAAGTGCTGTCAATCTCATTTTTGTGGCTGTTGCTAAATTCTATTGGCTCTAATGATTCGAAAGAGGTGTCAATCACTGAAATCAACCAATCATTATGGAGATACGGCCTTGCGTCACCACAGGAGCTTCGCAGCAGTCTGATCAACGTCACACACAGGACGCGTAACACAGACAGCGGTCTGGTTGAATGTTCAAAAAACTAGAAAACTGCTGTATTTGTGTTGAACACTGTTTGTGATATCCAAGCGAAATATATAGTTTGTACATTAGAACATTCAGATGGTCACAAGTGTACCAGAATGTGAGCTCGCTGTAATGTAATGAGTTTAATAGTGACTAGTTAACGCTACGCATTACGTATTGATATGGGACTGAATGTGAGCATGCGCAGTGACACAGGTATTCAGGAAGTATGCCAGGAATGCATCAATCGCATGTCTGTTCTCGCACGCTCCAACAAAGTTGTTGAGCCGATGTACTCCCGACTGGTCATTAAACCATACATGGTGTCAGAAGTCAACTATGGCAAAGTTCCCACCGCCGGACAAGTTTGATTTTGCCCACCCTGAGCTGTGGCCTGACTGGAAAAAGAGGTTCCAAAGGTAAGCTAGACAAAGAGGACAGAGTAATACAGGTCTCTACCTTGCTGTACTCACTCAGGAGCGAAGCCGAGCATATCGTCAAAACTTTTGTCCACGTAAATGCTGATGATGAAAATAACTACGGTATCATAATGGACAAACTGGACAAATATTTCGTGCTGAAAGTAAACGTAATTCACGAGAGGGCGAGATTTCATCAGAGAGTACAGAAAGCTGGCGAGAGTGTAGAGGAACATGTCCACAATTTACACGAACTAGCAGAAAACTGTGATTTTGGAGAACGAAAACATAAGAGACAGAGTGGTGATTGGAGTTCTGGACTAAGAGTTGTCACAGAGGTTGCAAATGATGTCGGATTTAACCTTGGAAAAGGCGTGCAGAGCCGGCAGGCAGTCTGAGCAGTTTAAGGAGAAAGTTTCTGAGCAGCAGAACGGAGCCACAGCATTGTGTGAGGTGACATGGAGCCGCCCACAGGGTCGAACTGCCGGCTATGCAAATCCCTTTAGACGATGACAGTGCCAGACTCACAACTTTCATTACACCTTTTGGGAGGGACTTCTTCAAACGCCTTCCATTTGGGATATCTAGTGCTCCTGAAATATTCCAAAGGGAGATGAACAACCTTCTCAAAGACCATGACAGCACGGCAGCTTATATGGATGACATAACAGTCTGTAGAGAGACCCCCGAGGTGCATGAGAAACGCCTGCAGCGAGTGCACTCAAGGATGCTGGACTAAAGCTCAACATTGAAAAATGCAACACAAGACAAACACAAGTTCATTTTCTGGGACACATTGTGGACAAGCATGGCGTTAGGTCTGACCCTGAGAAAGTGGAAGCAATAAGAGACATGAAGCCACCAGAGAACATCACAGTGCTAAAGCGTGTCATGGGCATGGTACATTTCCTTGGACGCTACTTGCCCAGCCTAGCAGATGTCACACACCCTCTGAATGAACTGCTCAAAGCTGACAAAGCATGGGCATGGGGGCCAGCCCAGTGCAAAGCCTTTACAGACATGAAACAGCTATTGACAGAAGCTGTGAGGATCCTAGACTTTTGTTTCACTGGGTTTTTGGGTTTTTGTCTGTCTTTG
>NW_007577890.1:684934-688384 GCF_000690725.1 Stegastes partitus
GCGAGCATGCGTAGTGACACAGGTATTTAGGAAGTATGCCAGCAATGCATCAATCGCATGTCTGTTTTCGCACACTCCAATAAAGTTGTTGAGCTGATGCTACTCCTGACTGGTCATAAAACCATACAATCGCCTGAACTGTCTGAACTAAAACCTCTCTAATGTTGTTCTGCTTCACTTTATCAGAGTCAGCCTTTGCAGAGAGAATGTTCACACGTTGTGCTATGATCTGGGAGAGGTTTAGAGCTGCAGCTGGATCATTCCAAAGACATCATTATCCTGATAGAGCTTTTCTTTTTTCTAGGTGAACCTGAAAATGTTTCATTTGTGCTGTGTGCCATCTTCATTTACTCTGAATCAGTAACATATATACTGATATTTACACATCTGAACAAATCTTACAAGTGTTACTTTTATTATGACACAAGAATTATTCAAATAGACCTTGTGCTTGCAGAGATAAACTCTTGTTTTTATGGGTACATGATTTTCGAGAAGAGGTCTGAAAAATAGCTCAGGGCTGAACAGGTTAATATCATTTGTGGATGTGAATGTTTCTAGTTTAAGGGTTTTTTGAAGGTTATTCCATGACCATGAAAGGAGAACACTGTTTTACCAAAGTCTGTTAGAATCCAGGGAGCATTTAAAAGCTACTGTTCTCTATTTTTACCCCCATCTCTGACTCCATCAGAGAAAACCTCAATTTGTACACGTGTAAAGGAAAAATTATCCTTTTCCTTACAAGGTATCTCCTTTCAACTGTTCGCCGATGTCATCCCAGATTATCGTCTAGATTAGAGCAGATCACTGCCTTTGGTTTCTGCTATTCTTTAACTTTCACACGCCTGATCCTTGTCTCCATATTAAGGTCTTATCTTGCCCTAATGTAGCCAACAGACAGGCGCTACCGTAGTAGGAGGAAGTTATGAACTCTGTTCTAGTCAAGGTTAGACTTGATCTGTTTCTAACAATACTGAGCAGACTAGCTGTCTCCATGTTGGTCTGTAATCTAAATCTGGCCCCACAGCCCCTCCCTGATTTCAACATCAAAACGCAGTTTGCTTTGTCTATAAAAATCATTCTACAATTGACTTTGCTATGTCAGCTTTATGTAGAAAATGCAAGTCGTTAAACAAATTTCAAGACTGTATGTAAGGGTTAACCCTTACCCTGACAGGGTGAGTGTTCTCAAGTTCAGTCACATCCACTGTGTGTTTGTGTGTGTGTGTGTGTGTGTGTGTGAGTAGTGTGTAGTTTGCTTCATGTGCTTTTGTCATGTGTAGTGTTGCACATTCACTTCCTGTAGTTGTGTTTGTGCACCCAGTTGGGCCTTTCACACAGGACACAATATGCACTGCATTTGCCCCTGGGTTCAGCGCACAGCTGCTGGGGAGTCTTGGATTCATGAACAAAATAGGCAGTGTAGCTGCACAGGTCTAATGAAAAGGCCACGCTTTGTACTGATGTCAACGGAGGTTTATTCTTAATTCTTCTTTGTCTGTCCCTTCGGTAAACACCATGTAACACCATGAAAACTAGACACAATAAACAAAATGCACATTAAAAACAGATATTTAGAATAGAATAGAATAGAATAGAATAGAATAGAATAGAACTTTATTGATCCCTTTGGTGCAAACCTCAGGGAAATGGTTGTACTAGAAAAACAACAACACCAACACAGCATCAGCAACAACAGTCACAACAACAATAGTAACAATAATAAATAATAACTCTGGATACAGTAACAAAATTTGCCAAAGTGCCAAAATATTGCACACAGTCCGGTGATAGAGCATGATGCTCTATCTCACCCCAATGTCCTCACTCCTCACCCCTCGCTCAGAGTTGAACAGTTTGATGACTCGGGGGACAAAGGAGTTTTTGGTCCTGTTGGTTTTACACCTGGGGAGGAGCAGCCTGTCGCTGAACTGGCTCCTCTGGACGATGATGACAGTGTGCAGAGGGTGGCTGGCATCGTCCATGATGGCCAGCAGTTTGTACAGTGTCCTCCTCTCTCTCACCAGGGAGTCCAGTTTCATGCCCACTGCAGAGCTGGTTAATTTGTCCAGCCTTGATGCGTCCCTTTTTGATGTGATATATTGTGATATATTGATGATATTTGTGGATCTTTCAGTCTCTCTGTTAGCATACTCAGGTGAACAGGCTCAGTGAGTTATCATACAAATGCACCAAATAATACACTACGGAAACTTGTATAATGAAATGAAATGAAATGAAAAATACTTTATTTATCCCAGAAGGGAAATTCAATCTTGTAAAANCCCCCACGACCGGCACCCCTTCACCGGACTATGTTTCTGCCTCCTGGTGCCCATCACTCCACCACCTTCCCTTAATAAATCCTGTTTCCTTTAACCCTTCACCCCGTCTCCCTTTTCGTTTGGGTCCACCCGCACTATCACGAGCACGAGTCGTCACAGAAGCTCCTATATTTGCCTTCTACGATGTTACCAAACAAACTGTGGTAAGTACAGATGCCAGCAGTTATGGGCTTGGAGGAGTTCTCCTTCAGGACCACAACGGATATCTGAAACCAGTTGCATGCTGTTCACGAACTTTGACTGATGCTGAGAAAAGGTATGCACAGATCGAAAAGGAGTGTCTAGCTGCAGTCTGGTGGTGAAGCTGAGAGAGCTGTGAGAACGGGGAAGCATATTCTGAAACAAAAAGACCCTTCACGAGCTCTCCTAAACTATAGAGCCACTCCCATTCAGGCAACAGGATATAGCCCTGCTCAGCTAATGCTCAGATGTCAGATATGTACTCCTGTTCCTATACTTGAAGATAAGCTTCTCCCCAAGTGGCCAGACTTCAAAGTTGTGAAAGCAGCAGACTCCAAAGCAAAGGCTGCTTACAAACACCACCTCATCCACATCACAAATGGCAACAGTGTTCTTCACAGGAACAGAAGGCATCTACGTCTGCTAAACTCACCTTCTTCCCAGCAAGAGCTTGTAGGGGAAGAGGAACATGACAACAAAACAGTCCAAACAAGTGAGACAGTGACAGACAGAGGACATCAACAAGAAGAGAGGACAGTATCATCGCCAGATGTCTTCACCACATTGAGAGGCAGAGTCATCAAGAAGCCATCTCATCTGAATGACTTTGTTACTTGAGAGAGCGAGTGCATAGATTGCCTGTGAGGCAGAATAATCCTCGGCATCTATGCAGGTGACCGGTAGTCGGCCCGGGAGCCTAGTTCAGGTCATATTTGTTTGCCATGTGTTTAGAAAAAACCTTTAAACCCTGTGTAGACTGAAGCATTTGGCATGTTTAGATTAAGAGTCATTATTGGTATTCAGTCATGTTAGCTGGCCTGTTAAAGAAGACATAAGTTTAACACTTGTCTAAGTTTATGAATATTTCTCAAATTCAGTTTGCGGCAAGCTAAGTTACGGGCTGCAAGGTGGGGCAGTTGGTTAG
>NW_007577890.1:693796-705408 GCF_000690725.1 Stegastes partitus
GTGTCCAGGATGGCACCAACGCTGATTAACCAGCACTGTAATACCACCTCCCTTCAGCTTCCCGCTGAGCTGTTTATTTCGGTCTGCACGGACTGTCTTGAAGCCAGGTACAGACGCATTGCAGTCCGGGATGTGTTCATGTAGCCATGTCTCAGTGAAACACATAATACTGCACTCTCTGTACTCTTTTTGAGACCTTGTTAGCATTTCAAGCTCGTCCATCTTGTTAGCTAGCGATCTTACGTTACCCATCACAACAGTTGGAAGAAACGGTTTAAATCTCCACCGTTTTTCTCTCTGCCTTACCCCTGCTCTGCAACCTCTTCTTTTCCTCTTTTGCTCCACTGGGATTTGATGGATTATTTCGCTGAAAATTTTGATTTGGGAGAGTTTTAACAGTTGATCACGGTTGTAGATAATTTTTCCGTTGCCATGGACACTCATCATAACAACTTGTGAAAAAGGCTAAATATATGTAGAAAAATCTCCTGAGTTGCAGAGATTTGAACTCAGCATAAAAAAATCATACAAGAAAAACCTAACCCGACAGGTAATGTCAGTAAAAAGACAACAATATATAAAAAAAAACCTCAAGAGCAAAGGGAGCTGTTACAAGTTGCTGCCACCTAGCGGCGCATTCCAGAACATTCATGAACAGATGGACTCTACATGCCTGGTTCCCACCATGAAGCATGGAGGAGGAGGAGTGATGGTGTGCGGGTGCTTTGCTGGTGACACTGTTTGGGATTTATTCAAAATTGAAGGCATACTGAACCAGCATGGCTACCACAGCATCTTGCAGCGGCATGGTATTCCATCCGATTTGCGTTTAGTTGGACCATCATTTATTTTTCAACAGGACAATGACCCCAAACACACCTCCAGGCTGTGTAAGGGCTATTTGACCAAGAAGGAGAGTGATGGGGTGCTGCGCCAGATGACCTGGCCTCCACAGTCACCGGACCAGAACCCAATTGAGATGGTTTGGGGTTAGCTGGACCGCAGAGTGAAGGCAAAAGGGCCAACAAGTGCTAAGTATCTCTGGGAACTCCTTCAAGACTGTTGGAAGACCATTTCAGGTGACTACCTCTTGAAGCTCATCAAGAGAATGCCAAGAGTGTACGAAGCAGTAAAAGGTGGCTACTTTGAAGAACCTAGAATATAAGACATATTTTCAGTTGTTTCACACTTTTTTGTTAAGTATATAATTCCACATGTGTTAATTCATAGTTTTGATGCCTTCAGTGTGAATCTACAACTTTCATAGTCATGAAAATAAAGAAAACTCCTTGAATGAGAAGGTGTGTCCAAACTTTTGGTCTGTACTGTATGGTTCTTAAATGTATACTACTAAAATGCACTCATTTTCAATGGGCATATCTGAGGTTGAAACAGGTAGCCTAGTGCATCCCAAACATTAACATTAACATTTCCAACATTAACATTTTTATATGCCATTATAGTCATGATGGCCTTTAGAAAAATATTTTTTTGGTCGTGCACTATAGGCCCATAAGCTTTTGTCCTTAATGGCATTTTTTCCCCCCTTAAATTACTTTTACGTTTATACTTAAAGTAGTTTTGAAACCCGTGCTTTTACACTTTTACTTGTGTAAAAAGCATGAGTTGATACTTCAACTTCTACAGAAGTCCTTTTAAACCTTAGTGTCTATACTTCTACCTAAGTAATGCATGTGAATACCTTTGACACCTCTGATCCCCGTCCCCAGTCATTCTGTCCGGTCGTCATACCCTACATACTCATTCTGTGTTAATTCCTTGTGAAATAAACTTGTTTGTACATTCATCTGATCTGCTGTGTTTTCTGTCTGTGCTTGGGTCTCTGCTTTTCTGTGACATCCTCGTTTGGCCAGTTTCAAAAGAGCAACAGAGCCACATACCAAATCCTTTATGTACATTGTACGGTCAAACTGCTAAAATGATCTAACTGACATGGTCCTCCTTCTGGTGGCTGAGCCAGTAGATCTTTTCCACAACCGTTTTGGCTTGTCACTAACTGGCAATGGACAGGTTGATTTGATCATGTTAAGCAGCTGCATTCCATTCAGATAAACTAGCTGTTTGGTGCTGGAATTGTGTACACTTCATTTAGTTGAGCCATGGTTTACAACATTTGTTTCAACTGTGCTCTAGTTTTTGAGGCAGGTCGAAATTGCAATGCCCTATACTGACGTTTGACTGTAAAGAACAAAAGAGGAAGTAGCACTGGTACATTACTTCCAATTCTCATGGAAGTTGAAGTGGAGGATTTAGTGTACAAAGTGTCTGTCTTTGACAGTTTTCATCCTGTGTCCCTGCCACAGTCTGTTTTCTTCTCATTATGACTTATCTTTCTCTGTTTATACAAAAATCTGACTACTCATATACAGTAATTATCATATATCATCATATGGAACATTTTGGAATAAATGTACATAGTTTTTTGGCTTGAAATCTTACGTTTCCTGATGAGGAGATATTTCTGTGATCTGTATAGTAACTGACCACTTTGGCATTTTGTGTTTTAATGTGGATGAATATGCTATATGCATATATATATATATATATATCTTTTATGTGACTGTCTGGGTCTCCCCTTACTGCTTTCTCCCCTGCTGTATGTGCTATGTGGTTGGTCAAAGCAGTGGACATGATGGTGAAACAATCATAAACTGTTCATTATAACTTCACCAGGCAATCGAATAGTGTTCAAAAATACTGAACCTTCTGTAGGAATACTTTTAATAGTTTTTCTGTTACTGTTTTGCAAGACTTTGTTACATTTGTGGTTGAAAGACCAACTTCCTTATACTGTTAAGCAATTGCACTGAATGGGTGTTTGTTGCAGAATTTTTGCCCAGCTCAGCTACAAATCAGACACGTTTCCTTCCTCTACTTCAGTCAGTGTCGCATGTGAGCTTATTTGTGAGGAGGTTCTGTTGCAATCAGGGAACAAATTGTGTTTTGCCAACATCATGAACTGTGAGTGTTATAAGACCTCCCGAAGTACAAAGCGAAGGTGACTCTGAATACTGGACAGCATGGAAACATCAGTGGGAAGGACGACAGGTCGGGTCTCGTACACCCAGAGTAACCCACTGTTTGACATGTCAGGCGGCAGCAGCGATCTGTGCAGCATCCAGTCTGACCGTGAGTACTGAGGAGGAAAGTATTAAAACAAATGAATCAGATTCTGAAAACATGGCGACAAATTCACTGGATTTGATTTCAAATCGCTGTATTGACATAAGACACCATTGGCTTCACAGCATAGTAGCTAATTCTCATAATTTTGTTTTGTATTTTGTTTTGATTGGGCTAATAAATGATGCTGTCGTCTTTGAGCAGTCTGCCAACAAGCTCCTTCATTACTAAAAACAACCAAAACTATTTGAACTCGTAAAATTTGCTAATTTCAAACAAACAAACAAAAGTCATTGTAGAAAGAAAAAAATGACTTTATAAGTTTTAATGAACCACTACAAGAAAGATTCTAACCCTGGATGTTGCAGTTATTTGGCATGAAACTAGATAACCAAGAAAGTCCTTCAAATACTGACACATGATAGTAATTCTTTAAACATGGCAGTGTTTACAAGCTGTTTCTTTTTAAAAACAACATTTTTCTAACATCAATAATATATGTTTTTGAAGCCAGCTCAGTTAAGGAATGAATTTTCCTGTTGAAATAATGCGCACTAGAAAAAACATGAAACACTCTGTTAACTTGTGACATATCTTAATAAGTTTCTTCAGACTACCATAACTAGGAACCATTTTACAATGAAATTACACGAGCCTTGACAACGTGTCATGATGTCATAATTCTACATTATTACAGGAGTACCCAGTACTCACTGGTCTGAACACACCCACCTTTAAACTCAGCCTTATGAGTCTTCTTTTGATCTCAACAACACACCTGTAAAGTTTTGTGTCCGTATCTTCCATGGCTGCAGGGCATTCACATTTACAAAGTCTGTCTCCAGACATCCAAAGAGACCGTGATACGAATATGTGCCAAGGTAGGCCAGTGGGTGCTCTCTTCTTGATAAGACATGGCCTCACCTAGAAACATGATTTATTACATTTTTGTGGGGTCTCTAAAATATTGTCCAATTTTTGTCCAATAGCTGCTTTTGCTATAAATTCCTATTTTTATGTATCTTCACTATCATGGATCATGTTTAACATTGGGATATTATTGCTGTGTGATTCATGCATGAAAGTGAATTATCACTGATTCACTTCAACTATTTACCCATTGACCTTTTTTTTTTTTTTTTTTTTTAAACTTTTGCTTCTGTCACATTTCTGCTGACTGTGGGCTCACTTCTCACTGCAATGTAAAGTCCTGTACCTTTGTGGAAACAGCACAACAATGGCTAGAAGGAGAAACTCAGAAACTTACCTTTAGAAAACTGGAAAAACCTTCAATCAACATGTACATTTTTTTTGCAAGTGCCCGGAGAAAAAAAACCCCCAAAAAACAAAAACAAAAACAAAACGTTGGCTCAACATATGATAGATTTTTCCTACTTACATTTGTACTTTGTTTCCTCTCTGCTTGTACAGCCATTTAATTCAGTGAAAAAGTCCCTACCTTTTGGTGATGTTGTAGGTCATAACTGTGTCAACAGCCTCTCAGTTGCACCAAGGAGCACAGATTATTTATTTATTTTTTGCTTTTTTTAATGCAAATAATTGTTCTCAGTATTGTTTTATTTTTATTTTTATTTTTATTTTATTTTCAAAGAGACATGTAGGATAAAGTGATTTTAATTAAATATGATTTTAAGTCTCAATTTGGATAATTTCACAGACAGAACTATACACTACATACTAGCAGTTCATGGACCGACCAAAAGTTAAAAATGCAATGATTAGACACTACAAGTTACATTTGAAAAACCTGAAAGAAAACAGGCTTCAAAGAAAATACTCCTGTAAGGAGACAGGGCATATCTGGCAATAATTTGTCTCCAAAGGCCACGACCAGAGGGACAGTGAATGACAGACACACAGCACACACATGCAAAGGGTACACGGCAGGGATTTACAGCTGCAGAGGCAGGAGGATCTGCATTCAACCAAAAACAGTAGTAGTGTTAATTTAAGTAATTAACCAGTGAAGTTTCATGTTTGTTTGCTTTGTTTAATGTTTTAAATTTTCATTTCATAACTCATCCATTAGTTGTACTTTTTTTCTTCAAAGACCATACTTTGAAAGAGTCTCCGACTTTGAAAGAGAAACCTCCATTACAGTGGCACTTGCACGAAGATTTCCAGGTTCAAGTTTCTCTGCATTCTGAAGGTTTTTACAGATTGGTTTGTTTATTTATTATTTACAGCCTAATTTATAGTCTTAAGAACTTAATACATTTTATTGGTATAGCGGTTTTCAAAGTACTCAGTGTCACTTTATATAGAGCACAAGAACAACTTAGAGAAAACTTTTTTTTTTTCTGGTAGTTGACAATAATTTCTTATTTATGGAGGGATAAGACAAACTTCTCCTTGTAAAAAATGTTTTGACTCTAACATGTCCACGACTCAAAGAAGAATTTTGAACCTGTCCTACTTTCAGATTTAGGCAATTTAGGTCATCTGCCTCATGTGCATATTTCAAACGTGACTTATATCTTCAGTTTCTGCTTCTTTAACTATGTATAACTTTTTGTAGGAATAGGAACTTATAGTCACAGATTGTAAAAAATAAAATAAAAAATCTAGCTACTTTTTAAAAGTCATGTAAATTGGTAACTTTTTTACTTCACTGTAATGTGGCTGCTACAAGATGTGCCGAGAAATGTGGAGCTGGTTGAAATGTTAACCAATAAGTTGTAATAAATAACAGGTCAATGTAATCTCTTAAACCCTTCACAAGTTTGACCTGAAATATACCCAAGTGGCATTTATTGCATTCGTGGTAGAATGGTGTAACATCACAAAGCTATGTGGGCCAGTCTGCAGCAATGACTGTTGGCCTTGTCAGAATGGTGTTGTTGCTATGTTAGTATGGTAAAAAAGATGCAATAACCAGACAAGTACTGGCTGTTATTTGGATGTAGTTAAGTTTAATTTTCATTCTCCACTGCTAAACCTAGAAGTGACTTAAATGGCAGCCAAACCAGCAGGTGGTAGCAATGCTTCATCTTTCCTGTCAGAGGGTACAGTAAGTTTTCTAGGGTACAGTAAGGAGAGTCTAATTTTACTCCCTAGCAGGAACAAACAGCAGCTACCTGGATGGTTGGTTGGATTTTTTTTAAAAAAGCATTCAGTTAGTCATATAGGATGCTTTAAGTATGCTCGACTATCTAGATAAACTTGCCAAATATTGGTATAGAAGCAGCCCTTACACACTCAAGATTTCTTCCAAAATGTTCTAGTTTTTCATTTCACTGGGGATTTGTTTAGACATTGTAAAACTAAAAACCACAGAAGAATTGTACAGACAGAACATATTATTCCTGTAAACTGACAAAACCTACACATTTTTTTTAGACAGTAGGTAAGGTCTTAGATATCTCTGCTTTTTAGACTTTTCAAAAAAAGTCAAGACATCAGTGGCACCACCCCACTTTTTAAATAAGTTTTTTGTCATTGACAGGTGATATTTTTTACTGGTTGACCAAATATTTAATGTAATGAGCTTATTCAGAAACGTATTTCCATCAACTTGGATGAATAAAGTTACTTTCTGAATGACATTCTCAAGATCTGCAGGCGAGTGATCCCTTCTCTGGCATTTTAAATGCACTTTCCTGTTTGTGTTTCAGATCTGACGCCAGCGAAGCCCAGAAGAAAATGGTGTTTGAAGGTGATAGTTGTTTATCTCATCCTGCAGACGGCCCTTAATGTCTTTCTCCTTTATAAAGGTAACAGTGCTACATCTAGTTTTAATAATATCACAGATAATGACGTAATAATATGATATATAATGAGAATTAAGGTCATTTTTATTTTGTTTTTTTTTTCCCCACAAAAAAACATTCCATCAATGGTTGTTGTCATTGCTGTACATATGAAGTAAATGAATTTACTAATGAAACGTGTTGTTTTTCCTTTTCTGCCCTGGTCCCAGTTTTCACATTGGAGTCTTCACTGTCTAGCCCCAAATCCGAGAAGTTCATGTTCAGTCGCCTTTCTCTGGGTGATGACATCCTCCAGACTCTTCACAACAATAGTCAAGAAACCCACACCCTGAGTGGTGACTTATTGGCCTTGCAGAACCAGGTCAAGCAGCTGCTTCTAAGTATTGTTTCATTTAACACACTGTACAGAACTAAAATGAATCAAATTTATATTCATGATTAAAGGCAACGCTTTGTGTTACTTTGTCTCTGAGCACACCTTGTGTACATGTTGGTAGCTGTCTGTTTTGGCCAGTTGTGTTCAGTGCTAACTAGCAAGTGTTCTGCATGCCAATAAACTAATATTCTATAGTGAGCAATAGTAAATAGTATACCTGTTAAGCATTAGGATGTTAGCATTCCCATTGTTAGCACTGGTAGTCCTCACAGAGCCACCAGCACGGCTGTGGAACCGCTTGAATTATGGAAGCCTGGGGAAACATAACTATGTCTAGTCTTTATGCTAAGCTAGGATAATCACAACCTCTTCTAGCTATACACAGTGACTGATATCGATCCTCTAATCTCACTCTTAAAAAAGCAACAAGAATATTTTCTGAAGATGTGATGGACTCTTTTGTCAGAATGAGAATAAAATCCCTTTCAATTTTTTATTTTTTTTTTGTCTGTGTGTCACCAAAGCCAGGGCTCCTTCTGTAGTCAGAGGTGTACCCTTTGACTTACATGATTTCACTCACACAGATAAAGATGTTGGAGAAAAGTTTTACATTCTGTAGAAGATTTACCAGCAATTAATAATTAGAAAAATGTTTTGACAAGGACCTTACATAACTTCTAGTGTATATGAGGCCTGTTTTCCTGATGCTACACGGACAAAACTTTACTGAATGCAGGCTTCAATACATAAGACTGAAATGTCGTGTAACAGTAAGGGATCCACCTTAGAAATGTCAGTTACAAGGCAATATCAATTAACAGTTGAAAACATTAACTATCAGTTAGTCACACTGGATCACCTGAGGCTGCAGAAGCAAACCACCTGAGTAGAATGCAGCAGTCATGTCTTGTATTTTACATTTACTTATTTATTCATTGAAAAAATGAAAATGTTCTTTTATTATAGCAATGGTTTACTGGGTTGTTTAATGTTCAGTATAGTCATGTTTGTGTTGGTTTCCATGACAACAGGTCAGAAGCCTGTGTGGAGAGAAGGGTGAGCTGTTCAGGCTGAGGGCTGACCTGAGCCGGCTCAACACAAGCAACAACAACTTGGAGGGCAAACTGATGACCATCAGCCTCAAACCAGGCATGTGCAAGTTTAAATCAGCAAATTAGCACAATTTACAACATAAACCAATTGATCTATTGGTTTAAATGAACTGATTCAGGGTTTGGCCACCCTGGACAGGGTTTATCAGTTTTATAGCAATTCATTTGAGTGTGTATGTGTCCTCAGGAC
Organism: Stegastes partitus; assembly: GCF_000690725.1. NCBI lineage: Eukaryota > Metazoa > Chordata > Actinopteri > Pomacentridae > Stegastes > Stegastes partitus. The sequence continues at coordinate 702,350 of NW_007577890.1, forward strand.
TTCCAGGTCCTCCAGGTACAAATGGGTCACGTGGATATCCAGGTGTGCCAGGAGTGAAAGGTAAGTCAAACTGGAAGCAGCTATAATCATTATTTTTAAAAGAAGAATGTATCAAATTACAATGGAAAAATAGTATGACAATATGAAATGTGACATTCAGCTGTACAGAGCCTATCCTGCTACAACTTTATTTGCCCTCACTGCTCCCATGCTGGGATTTCAACCACAGCAGGCAGCTCTTCTGGTCTACAAAAGCGCCTGTGCACTATCAGTGGACAATTTGTGTTTTCACATTGTCTTATTGTCATTACCAGCAACAGCTAATAGACAATCCAATCACCTCTGTGCTCTGACATCACTCATTTTAAGTGTCAATAAAACTGATTTAATAGACCAGCTGCTGTCATAACCAAATAAAAAGATCTGATATAAAAATGGTCAGAGAGACAACTAAACCCTAACTACTGCAGTCTTAGAGCCTCACTCCAACATCTGCTGTGGAAACAACACCAGAAAAAAAGTTTCTTTATTCAAAAAGTTCATTTCATTACCAGTGATTTAGTCAAGGCATGTCAGTGTGCACCAGAATGCATTAGCTTTCAGCTGCTGATCTGCTGATGATCCTGGCATTGTCAGGATGCCTGTCAGTCGGCTGATGAGTACCAGCTGATGGATGGGCTGCAGCCATTATTTCGCATACCCTCGCAATGCAGTGGACTGACATATCCTGTATAAAATCTTTATTAGGGATGGAATTTTACTCAAGCCAACAAATTACCTGAGTATGAAGCAGAGATTTTCCAATAGGTCAATTTCTACCTGCCCCCACATTCCCTACAAAAAAAGAAGAAAAAAAGTCCTTGATAAAACTTATAAGTGACATTTAGTAAACTTTGTATGTACGTGTTCTGTTTGGTTTTCATACCCATTTTGCTCATCGTTTGAGTATGTTTGACCGAGCATAGGAACAAACGGCTGTGACTAAAGACAGATACCTGTCAGTAAAATAAATGGCACAGGAATACTGATCATGTTGCTAAACCCCCATCAAACTATTTGCATAACATCTGAAAACAATTAATGAAATGCATAATTTTGGTAAAGTCTGTCAAAAATAACAGTAAATAACAGAAAAGAGAACCAATGAAAGTAATGAAATAAGTGAGGCACTACTAATCTGGAGTTATTTTTAAGGTCCCATACTGTGCCTATTTTCAGCAAATTAATGAAGTCTGTTTTAAATTCCAGGCTAAAATACTTCGTCAAAATTTTGCTGGCTTGATTGACAGTTGGCAGTGACCATACAGATGAAGCGAGCAGAAGGTGGTAAATGTGGGCGGGCAGAGAGGGCCTGCCTCTCAATCCGTCTGACCAATCGCTGCTCCTATGGCTCCGCCCCCCTCCGACGATTTTTTGCGTCACTGGCTCCAAAAATCCAAGATGTCAACCAGGAAGTAGCAAAACCCTGGCTTCATTTTCTCAGTGCAGAAAACAACGGGTGACGTCACGGTAGCTACGTCCATCTTTTATACAGTCTATGATCCTCACATGTGATTGGCCACAAGGCTGCCATGCTGCCTAACAAAACAAAGTTCTGCCATGAGCTGAGCCGAGCCACTGAGCAGCGAAAAAAAAAAAAGTCTGGAGCTGGTTCTCACTAGATGGGAGTTGGCTCTTCTGATTCATATCCCTCATGTGCTGTGCTTGTCGCTCAGACATTTTAGAGTTTAGCAGAAGCAGCTCTAGAAAGTAAACAAACCTGGTGGACTGTGAAGCAGCTGCTCATTTAGAATGGGTCATCGTACAGGAACTTTGAAGGTACCTGCACTTGAGACATCCACAAGTGTTATGATCATTGAGTCTGTTTGTAGTTTAGTTCCTGCTTTATTTTCCTCATATGTCTGTAGTAGTTTGATTTTCTCCCTTTGTGTGTTTTCCCTCCGTTTAATTGTCTGTCCTGCCCTCACTGGTTTACCCTTCATCTTATCACCCAGTCAACATCACATGTATTGTCTTTTTTCCCCTATTTTACTTGCTGATCTTTGTGCCTGCCTTGATACTTCCATGTGTTGATCTGATTTGTGCTTCAATTAGTTTTTGAGCTACTTGTTTTATATGTGTCTTCTATTTGTTCCCCATGCTTTTGTTGTTCTGAATTTTTGGTAAACCTTTACCTGCTCCCTGTTTTTGATTTCCGTCTTAGACATAATACGACACAATAACTGGTCAAACCTGCATGGTAAAACTGTGGACTTGGTTAGTGACTCCAAAATGTGCCTGTTCTGCATGACTCTGTGATAGAGCGCTGAGCAGCAGGGCTTGCAGTCCATCACATACATGTATGCCTCTTCACAGGTGCCAAAGGAGATGCTGGCCATCCGGGACCACAAGGTGAAATGGGACTCAAAGGCGACCCAGGAGCTGCTGGTGAAAGAGGTGAGTTTCAATATGATAATCAATGTTAACCAAAACTAATTGTGCCCTTAAAAATTTGTTTGCTTTAGGCAAAGAATGGTAGCCAACATGTCTAATATTACTAAGATTTGTAACGGTGATGTATAGTTAATGCTTTTCAAATTGCAATTTTTTACACAACTCGTTACCAATAAATAAATAACTCCCAAGACTGGTCATAAACTTTGCCATCATTAGATCAATATTTCTGTTTAACAAATACTTTGATTTATCACCAAGTACCTCCCAACAGCCTCAGCTCCAGATGGCTAACAATACACCTGCTAAACATGTATCAACACACACAAAGACCCATTGTCTTATATTTAAGATTATATTTTTGAAGTATAAATATCTTACAAGACAATTTTGAAAAGTTATATGAGATCCAGGACAGTGCTGAAGTGGAGCAGGTGTGTTAAAGCAAAAAAATAAATAAATCCTGAAAATATGTTCATCACACTGTGTTTGTAATGTTCTGCATGATTCCTGAACTGAATACCATTTAAAGAAACAAAACCATGAACTTCCCTGGTTTCACATCATAATGCAGATTCAGTGAGACTGGAGCATGAACTGATTTAGCTTCTGGATGGTAAATGTAT
>NW_007577890.1:707678-710080 GCF_000690725.1 Stegastes partitus
AAAGTCCAACAACACCAATAAAAACAGCACAGACTACATTATAAACATATAATCCCCCAACCACCTGCCCACACACACATACACAGACACAAAACGGCACAACCCCCAGTCAGTCTGACCTTATGCATGTCATAGGTGGGTGCATTCTTGTTTTTCTTTCAGCCAGTTCTTAACTTTTGCTGTGAAAGTTTTTAAGTCTGCTAATAAGCTAATTTCATTTGGTAATGTGTTCCAGATGTGACAGCCTTTGATTGAAAAGGCTGTCTGACCAAATGTAGTTCTGCAGTAAGTTATTTTGCAGTTGTTCTTGGTGGAACTTCTGGTGACCCTGCTGCCATTCTGTCTATGGATGAATCCACAGAGTGGCTGTGGCGCTGATTTATTGAGGCATTGAAACATTAATTTGAGAAAGTAAAGATCGATGAAGTTGTCAAAACTCAAAAAACTGTTTGTTTAAAAAAATTTTTTTTTGACTGTTTATGAAATCTTCTTTACATGGAGATTAAATTTAAGTTGAGGGTCTAAGACAACCCCAAGGGACTTGAATTCTGTCACTGAACGAATTTCTTGGTTTTGTATGTTAACTTTAAAATGTTGTTGGTTTGAGAACTGAGAAACACATAGACACAGTTTTTTCCAGTTACGAGGCGATTTTGAACAAGTCACTCTTGGACATTAACCATACATGAAGATGGGATGTCCGCAGCCTGTGCTGGTGTCTTGGGGCCGTATATACAACTGCATCATCTGCATAAAGTTGACATGCTGCAGTGGAGCAGTTTATCGGCAGGTCATTAATGAAAAGGATGAACAATAAGGGACCAAGAATGGACCTTTGTGGGATGCCCATGTGGGTATTTAAAAACATTGATTTGTTCTGGTGATCTTTGACACAATGTTCTCTGTTCTGCAAATATGATGTGAACTAATCTATTGTATCAGAGGAAAAACCAAAAGAGATTAATTTGGATGAAAGCAAAGTATGATTGACAGTATCAAATGCTTTTTTGAGGTCAAGAAAAACAGCTCCCATAACATTACCCCCATTCAGGCTCTGTTTAATATTTTCAATGCGGCAACAGTTTGCTGTTTCTGTTGAGTAGCCTGGTCTGAAACCAAACTGGTGTGGATGAAGAAGTTGACTGTCCTGTAGATAGTGCATGGGACTCCCCGGGAGTCTAAAATTATAGCAGCATAACTAAGGGACAGTTCAGGTGATCCTGAGCAGATCTAACTATCAGCTTTATCAAAGAGGAGAGTTTTAAGCCTAATCTTAAAAGTAGAGAGGGTGTCTGCCTCCAGAACCCAAACTGGGAGCTGATTCCATAAGAGAGGAGCTGATAACCAAAGGCTCTGCCTTCCATTTTGCTTCTGGAAACTCTGCAACCACAAGCAGACCTGCAGTCTGAGAGTGAAGGGCTCTGTTAGGATGATACGGTACAACAAGGTCTTTAAGGTGAGATGGAGCTAGTCATTGAGAGTTTAATATGTTATAAGCAGGATTTTAAATTCTATCCTGGATTTTACAGGAAGCCAATAAAGAGAAGCTAATACGGAAGAAATATGATCTCTGTTACTGGTTCCTGTCAGAACCTTGCTGCAGCATTTTAGATCAGCGGAAGGTTTTTAAGAGAGTTATTGAGACATCCTGATAATAAGGAATTACAATAGTCAAGTCTAGAAGTAATAAATGCATGGACTAGTTTCTCAGCATCACTCTGAGACAGGATGTTCCTGATTTTTACAATATTACATAGATGAAAGAAGGCTGTCCTACAAACTTGTTTTATATGGCTATTGAACGACATGTCCTGGTAAAAATTACTCCAAAGTTCTTTACAGTAGAACTAGAGGCCTTTATGTCCTTCAGACATGCCTGGAGTCTGACCAACTGATTGGTTTCATTTGACTTCACAGATAAATATAACTGAGTGTCGTCTGCATAACAGTGGACATTTATGCAGTGCTTCATAATAATATTGCCTAAGGGGAGCATGTACAAGGTAAATAATATAGGTCCTAACACAGAGCCCTGTGGAACTCCATAACTAACTCTACTGCGGGTGGAAGAATCATCATTAGCATGAACAAGCTGGAATCTGTCTGTCTTTAGTGCAGTTCCTTTAAGCCTAATTAAACATTCCAGTCTCTGTAATAAGATGCTGTGATCCACTGGATCAGATGCAGCACTGAGATCCAGCAGAACCAGTATAGAAACTAGTCCACTGTCTGAAGCTATAAGATCATTAGTGACCTTCACCAGTGCTTTCTCTGTACTATGATGCATTCTAAAACCTGACTGAAACACTTCAGACAAACCATTTCTGCGCAGATAATCACATAATTGGCTGCAACAACTTTGTCAAGAATTTTAGAAATAAAGGGTGGTTGGATATGGGCCT
>NW_007577890.1:711615-716069 GCF_000690725.1 Stegastes partitus
GTATTTATCAAACATGCATACGTGGGTCGTACACACATCAGTAAGTCATCAGTGTTGGTAAATCCCACTTGTTCTTAACCACCATGCCCATGCACTGTCAGGATCATTTGCCTTTGGAAACACCTCCAATCAACCATATATGGCAACAGCACCGAAATTGAGGTACTTGTTAGCGAGGCTGAAGCTAACCAGAAAATATTGTTTGATGCATTATAAATGTATCCAACAAAAGAACAAATACTGCATGGGACAAGATAACCACCGCAGTTATTTTGTTAGGTCAGAGGAGAGATTGCCAGCAGAAATATTTTTTTTCAAAAAGTGGTTTGACATTAAGCTCAGTGCCAAAAAGCGCATCACAGCCCATAAAAGAGAAATGACTGTAACTGGAGGAGGACAAATGAATACCCAAAGTTCACCCAGTGAATAACCCTGATCGCCTGCAGATGAGATGTTTTGTTAACCAAACTAAGTCCAGCAAAAACATTTCCACACTCTGTAACACTCACCAATAAACCAGCCATCTTTAACAGCTCCTGCTTGGAGACCCACAGAGCTGTTCTGCTCAATGAATAAGTGGTGTGTTCCTCCAGGCCACCAGGCAACAACGATCGATAGCCACAAATGTGCATCGCAAATTATATGTACATTGATTGAATGAAGCCCTTTTCTATTTACATAATTAAATGTGTTTAGTGATGCAGCTTTGAATGGGATGTGGGTGCAGTCTATGACTCCACTTGGGCTCGTTGGTGATGTCTGTAAGGGAGCTGGATGTAGGCTGGGGCCAGAGGAGTTATGGCATCAACACTGCCAGCATGATCCTGCTCAGTGATGGCTGGAAATGCTGCACATGTCTCCGACCTCACGCTGGAATGTGTCAAAATCCCTGAATGCTTTCTATTCGTAGTTTCACTATTCTACTGCTAGATTATGTGCATGAGCATGGTCAGAGTTGTGCTTATATTTACGCACATTCCTAAGTGTAAGTACAAGTTGATATATTCCATACTTTGCGTAGGAATGTTTGTACGCATGCTCTACGCCAGAGCAATTCAATTAGCGGCCCGGAGGCCACATCCGGCCCGCGGACCCCCTTTGACTGGCCCACCCTTGACTGACCCAACGTAAGTCGCAAAAACACATTTAAATCATATTTGATGTGAGAATTTTTAAAATTCCCACCCTTCCTCTTGTCCTTGTCCTCTCTCCAAGTACGACAACTGCNGTTCACCTGGACAGGTAACCAGTCTATCACAGGGCTACACTTAGAGACAGACAACCAAGTACACTCACATTCACACCTATGGACAATTTAGAATCACCAATTAACCTCAACATGTTTCTGGACTGTGGGAGAAAGCTGGAGAACCCGGAGAGAATCCACACTGCACGGAGAGGCGACTGTGCTAGCGACTGCACTGTCGCCTCCCTCCACATCAGATGAGTTTTTTTCCCCCTCAGTTGCCCTTAGGGAGCGCTTTCTACACTGTATGGAAGTAAACTCTCATTCAGTATGAGAAAAGCTCTCAGGACATATGTTTTACTTCTGACTGTTGGGTCCTGTGCTCTGACTGCAGGCCCCAATGGAGAAAAAGGTGACACTGGACTCAATGGCCAGAAAGGTACCTAAAAATATATGTAGAAGAATGTATATATGTGTGGCTGTTTAAAATGCACGTGAGTGAAAATCATGTGTTGTTGTGCAGGAATTCCTGGACTTCCTGGGCTCAAAGGAGAAAAAGGAGACCTTGGAAATACTGGTCCACCAGGACCTCCAGGTCAGAAGCATATTGTGTTACATCTGTACAGTTGGACTGATGTAGGTATTGCAATATAATGGGACAATATTTCTTCTTTACTTAACATTATGTATGAACAACAGTATGTGAAGTGGTTCTATCATTTGTTGTCTGACACATACATCTTTTTATTTAATTGTTCAGCAACCACTTATGTTATGTATTCAAGTCCCTGTTGCCATTGTGTAGTTAGCTGTTTTCCTAAATAAACACAAATACATTTCACAAAAAAAAGGAAAAACTCATCAAGGTGCAAACTATCACCATATGATAAAGCTAGCAGGCTACAGCCTGAGCACAATGTGTGGGTAATGGGGAGCAGACAAAATAATAAGAAGAAGAAAATAAGACAAAAACTGGATCAAGCTGTGGACTATGTGGACATGGTTAAAAAAAACTAAACAGGGATAGACTGAATGAACAGACAGCACAGGACACTCAGATCAACACAATTCAATTCAATTCAATTTTATTTGTATAGCACAGTTTACAACATATATCATCACACAGCGCTTAACATAGTCAGGTGCAGACCTTAAGAATTTAAACAGAGAACCCAACAATCCAAAGAAGCCTTAGGACTCCCTCTGAGCAAGCAGTTGGCAATGGTGGGAAGGAACCAAACAACCCCCCAAGGGAGGAAGAAAAACCTCCGGCAGAACCAGGCTCAGGGAAGGAGGCCATCTGCCTCGACCGGTAGAGTGAGAGTGGGGATGAGAAGGGAATAACAGGATAGCAGATGGAGAGCAGCAATAGAATGGAACAATATAAATTAATATAAGTATTTTGGGGGTCGGTGAGGCCAGCGGCTGCAGGTCAGAGACAAGAAGCTCCAGATCCAGAGATGTCCACAGAGAGAACAAGCACAGGATCTCAGGGGGAACACAGAGTTAGTGACATGTAATGGCGGTTATAACTGTATGGAAGGAAGAGAAAGGAGAGGAGAGGAGAGGAGAGGAGCTCAGTACATCTTTTAATTTAATTTATTTATTTATTTGAACAGGGACCATGCATTTTTACATAGAAAAGGTTTGATGTATCGCATATACAGTGTATAGCATTAAGCTAATTTTCAACTCCTGTCCCTGGTTGGGCTTTTCAGTAAAAATAGACAAAAGTCCAACAACACCAATAAAAACAGCACAGACTACATTATAAACATATAATCCCCCAACCACCTGCCCACACACACATACACAGACACAAAACGGCACAACCCCCAGTCAGTCTGACCTTATGCATGTCATAGGTGGGTGCATTCTTGTTTTTCTTTCAGCCAGTTCTTAACTTTTGCTGTGAAAGTTTTTAAGTCTGCTAATAAGCTAATTTCATTTGGTAATGTGTTCCAGATGTGACAGCCTTTGATTGAAAAGGCTGTCTGACCAAATGTAGTTCTGCAGTAAGTTATTTTGCAGTTGTTCTTGGTGGAACTTCTGGTGACCCTGCTGCCATTCTGTCTATGGATGAATCCACAGAGTGGCTGTGGCGCTGATTTATTGAGGCATTGAAACATTAATTTGAGAAAGTAAAGATCGATGAAGTTGTCAAAACTCAAAAAACTGTTTGTTTAAAAAAATTTTTTTTTGACTGTTTATGAAATCTTCTTTACATGGAGATTAAATTTAAGTTGAGGGTCTAAGACAACCCCAAGGGACTTGAATTCTGTCACTGAACGAATTTCTTGGTTTTGTATGTTAACTTTAAAATGTTGTTGGTTTGAGAACTGAGAAACACATAGACACAGTTTTTTCCAGTTACGAGGCGATTTTGAACAAGTCACTCTTGGACATTAACCATACATGAAGATGGGATGTCCGCAGCCTGTGCTGGTGTCTTGGGGCCGTATATACAACTGCATCATCTGCATAAAGTTGACATGCTGCAGTGGAGCAGTTTATCGGCAGGTCATTAATGAAAAGGATGAACAATAAGGGACCAAGAATGGACCTTTGTGGGATGCCCATGTGGGTATTTAAAAACATTGATTTGTTCTGGTGATCTTTGACACATTGTTCTCTGTTCTGCAAATATGATGTGAACTAATCTATTGTATCAGAGGAAAAACCAAAAGAGATTAATTTGGATGAAAGCAAAGTATGATTGACAGTATCAAATGCTTTTTTGAGGTCAAGAAAAACAGCTCCCATAACATTACCCCCATTCAGGCTCTGTTTAATATTTTCAATGCGGCAACAGTTTGCTGTTTCTGTTGAGTAGCCTGGTCTGAAACCAAACTGGTGTGGATGAAGAAGTTGACTGTCCTGTAGATAGTGCATGGGACTCCCCGGGAGTCTAAAATTATAGCAGCATAACTAAGGGACAGTTCAGGTGATCCTGAGCAGATCTAACTATCAGCTTTATCAAAGAGGAGAGTTTTAAGCCTAATCTTAAAAGTAGAGAGGGTGTCTGCCTCCAGAACCCAAACTGGGAGCTGATTCCATAAGAGAGGAGCTGATAACCAAAGGCTCTGCCTTCCATTTTGCTTCTGGAAACTCTGCAACCACAAGCAGACCTGCAGTCTGAGAGTGAAGGGCTCTGTTAGGATGATACGGTACAACAAGGTCTTTAAGGTGAGATGGAGCTAGTCATTGAGAGTTTAATATGTTATAAGCAGGATTTTAAATTCTATCCTGGATTTTACAGGAAGCCAAT
>NW_007577890.1:719629-747774 GCF_000690725.1 Stegastes partitus
AAAATCGCCGTTTTAACCCTGACTGACTGAAAAATACATGTTTATATTACCTCAAAGACTGAACTCTAAGCCACTGAGCTTGTTTTGCAATGAAAGCCTGTCAGTATTAAAAGAATATAACATTCGGAGGCACCATGTTGAGAAACACCGAGCTTTTGGGACAGCATTTCCTAAAGGGACAGAGGAGAGGGCGACCAAGGTGCAGAGCCGGCTAGCATCTTATAACAGGAGTTGTTCCACATTAGTGAAGACATTTACAGCACAAGAGAGGGCCACGGCCGCTTTAGCAAAGAAAAAACGACCCTTCACTGATTCTGAAACTGTTAGAGACTGCATGATTGCAATATTTGACGAGGTAATCCACGACGATAAAATCAAAGCCAGTGTGACATCTGCAGTCAAAAGCATGCCCCTATCAGATACCTCAAACACGCGCAGAGTGGAAATACTAGCAACAGATGTGTTTGAGGCTCTGCTGAGTGACCTGAAAAAAGTTGAAGTTATGTCAATCGCATTGGACGACTCAACAGATCGGTTTGACACTGCACAGCTGTGTGTGTATGTGCACTTCTATGATGTGGACACCGGTGTTTTCGCGAGAAGCTGCTCTGCCTTCTACCCCTCAAAGGTCACACTACCGGTGAGGTGTTCTTTGATAAAATCTTGTCTTTCTTTCAAGACAATGGGTTGGATGTGACTCGGGTCTGTATGCTTGTGACTGATGGTGCTCTGTCTATGACTGGGAAAGTGAGTGGACTGACAGCGCGGTGGACAGCTGTTGCTCCGAGGATGACATTCTTGCACTGTATTGTGCACCAGGCCGTGCTGTGTGCGAAACTAAACGGACACTTCAAAAGTGTAATGGACAATGTTATGGCGACTGTAAACTTCATACGTGCAACCTCAAGTCTCCAGCATCGCTTGTTTCGCCAGCTGCTGTCTGACATTTCCGCAGCTCAAGGAGGAGATTACAGTTTTCCTTCATGACAGCGAGCAAAAAAAAGCAGAAGCGCACCTAAACCGCATAATGGACGCAGACTTTATGGCAGATGTGTGTTTCCTATCTGATTTGTTCACACATTTAAATCGGCTAAACCTCGGACTCCAGGGCAGAGAGAAAACCATCATTGATCTGGTGGAACAGACACGCGCATTTCAAGCCAAACTGGAACTATTTGCTGCAGACTTGAGCTCAGGAAGAATGTTGCATTTTCCTACGGTACACAAATGCATCACACCTACAGCACCTGTCACAGCGGCGATGACAGATTTAGTTGCGAAACTAAAAGACAACTTTGCCAGCCGGCTGGATGGCCTATCACTCCCTACAGAGGTGAAGCGTTTTACCAAAGACCCATTTTCTGCTCTTGCTACAGATGACAATCTGTCCACCTGCGCAAAGCAAGTGGTCCCTTCTATTGACGAGGTCCAGTTCATTCTTGAACTTGTGGACATGCAGTCATCCCTATCGCTGCCCAAAGAGCTGCGCACAAATGGAGCGATCCAGTTTTGGAGTGACATAAATGTTCACCAGTTCCCAAACCTTAAGAAAATAGCTGTTACTGTGCTTAGCATGTTTGGCTCCACGTATGTGTGTGAATCAAATTTTTCTCACATGAACGCAATCAAGTCAAACCTGCGATGCTCCATGACTGATTCCACCCTGCACCATTGCCTTCGTATTGCACTGACTTCGTATGAGCCAAACGTTACGGCTATTGTTCAAAACAAAACATGTCACTTCTCACACTGATGTTATTAAGTCAGCATTACTTTGAATATGCAGAAGAAGCTTTCATTTTACAGTTATTAAATGTTCACTTGCTGCAATTTCTTGTGTTGAAATATTTAATGCACTGCCTCAGTTGGCCATTCTAGTTCAACAAATGCACTTTTGAAAATACATCTAAAATGTTGTAGAAGACTTTACTGTTGCAAAAAGTTGTTCCACATTATTTTTTATTAAACATATGTGTGGTGAACAGATTTCTTGTTAAAAATATTCTGGTCAAAGTTTGGACCAACCATTAAAATTTGCAATGCACTTGAAATATTTTGATGTATATATTATAATAATAATAAATTATGCAGTATAAAGCCTTTATTGTGAATTCTTTTATTTAATTTTATGATTTAGTTTAGGTGGTAGCATATAGTTAAGTCTCGAGAAATAATATGAGTAGGGGGTCTTCGGCCCAATAGCATCTGAAAATTTTCAAATCTGACCCAGAAGAAAAAATAATTGAATAGGCCTGCTCTACGCACACATCTGTGCATATGTACTGATGATAAATGAGGCCCCTGGCCTCTAAAAGCCGCTTTAAAGTGTCAGTTTAATCCACTTTTACCGGGAAGACAAGATTTAGCAGTAATGTACAAGTGTTTTTTATGAGATATCATTTTGTTATCTTCATCAGGTGTGAGAGGACCTCATGGTTTCAATGGATCTGAGGGTGAGTGTGTACTTAAGTAATGAAAATTTGACTGTTCAAATCAAATTTCTCCACATGTATAAAATATTAGAAACTATCAAGTAATAGGCAGTCATTTCACTCTCAATGTATTTATAAAGTCACAACTGGCCATTTTTTCTACCACAGGTCTCGCTGGACCACAAGGTGCCAAAGGGGAAAAGGGAGAACAAGGAAACGAGTGTGAGTGTGTACAGTACAATTTTGAAAGCAGCAGAAGTTTCAGAAACTACTGTCATGCCTGAGAGATGTTTAAAAAAATTCTAAAAAAAACCCCAAACACTTAAATTGCAAAGATTGCCTATGATTTCTCCTTGCCTAATGAGCCACATATTTTGACCAACTGCTGATGGTCATTCACGTGCTATCAAAACAGTTTTGACCTGCCAGAGACATGGATTCCACAAACCTCTGTTGTTGTCCTGTGGTATTAAGCATCAAGATGTTAGGCAGCAGATCCTTTAAATTCTGAAAGTTGAGAGTTGGTGCTGCTGCAGATCAGACTTAGGAAAGCTTATCCTCCTGTCACTGGTTCACAGTCTGTCCGTCCTTGGACCAAGAGTTCCCCATAAGACTTGTAGTTTTTAGAGATATACAATCCAGTTCTTCTTCCTTGTGTCCGTCCGTCTTCTATATTGCGTCCTTCCAGCGGCAGGCACAGGCGATTGCAGTGGCATTTGGCATGGCTATAGGTCATCTCCAGTACATTGTGGAGCACTACCACATCTCATGGGATGTTCCATGGTCTGGACCTCCCCACATACACAAGCATCAGTGGTTGAGATTTTCCACTTGCTCATGGAAACCTTACATCGTCCTTCACCACCCTGCAGATAGTTCAGTGTCTTCCAGACAAACCAAGGTTGTTCGTGGCCAGTAGCAAAGCATTCATTAGAAGTGATACCTCTCACTGTGCATTGACAGTGAACCTGCACTGATCTCACCTCTTTGTGTGAATGTGGGTTGGCAATCGACCAACCTTTGAACTTTTTGAACTCTACATCCTAAAATGGGACCTTATAACTTCATAGTTAAACTATGTAACTAACAATGAGTGACAAACAGGTCATTCAACTAGTGCCGCAATCGTGACTGGGAAAAGCCTGATTCTTGTTGGTGGTTGGTAGTTGCAGAATTGGCTACTTCAGTCAGTCATTGTGATACAGTTTCTGTCATCAGCATTGCATGCGATGTGCCACGTAGCGGCTTCTGCTTGCATCCCTCCAATCCAGTTATCTGAACACAATGATTTGGTTCCTGAAAAATTGCATTTGTTTTTGGGTTTTTTTTTTTTTTTTTAACCAACCCATTTCTGCAAACTCAAGATTAACTTAACTTGTAATATATCCCAGATATGGACAGATACTGTTGAGATGTTATTCACACCATCTGTGAGTGGTCATGATGTTTTATTTTTTTGCTGTCTTGTTATTCATGCAAACATGCACTTCAATCCTATCACCTCCAACTTTGTGCCACCAGTGAGCATTCGTCTTGTCCCGGGGAAATATCGAGGACGAGTGGAGGTTAAGCACAACAATGACTGGGGCACCATTTGTGACGACAACTTTGACATGGTGGATGGCAAAGTGATCTGTAAGATGCTGGGCTTTCAATCCGTCATTTCCACCTTCACCGCCACCCCAGGTAAGAAGCCCATTCTGTCATCTTCTCAAAGAAGTGTGTGCGTGTATTTTTTCTGACCATCTCTTGTAAATCAATACTTTTTCTTTCATCATTGTTTAGATTTGGATGCCTCTGTCAGATAAATCTTTCACAGTGCTATCCCTGTGGGCTTTTTATGTCAGCTGTAACAGTACTTTCCTTGTGCAGGCTCTGGTAAGATCTGGCTGGATGACCTGCGGTGCACAGGAGAAGAGTCTGACATCTTTGGCTGCCAGCACAGTGGAGCTGGCGTTCACAACTGTGACCACAGTGAGGACGCTGGAGTGCAGTGTGTCTAGACTGTGTTTAAGCTGTTTACACATTCAGATGTGATAAACACAGAGTGTGCATATATATTAGATGGCAAAAGTACTATTGCCAAGTACATTTACTCAAGTGCTGTACTTGAATACAGATGTGAGGTATGCATACTTTTTATTTTTTCATTTTGTGCTAGTTTCTGCTTTGCACACTAGAATATAAAACAGCTAGAATCAGTTTCACGTTCACCCCAACTATAAAATTAAACTGCTGTTTCCATATGTACGCATTAGTAATGAGAATCCACTGGCATAATAAATAACAGTATAATCCTGACAGAGTAATTTAGCCTACATGGTGGGTACATTAAGAAACAAAAATAAAAAAACATACATGCTTTTACCTAAGTACAGATATGAATGCATTTTTTTTACTTGTAGCAGATTGTTTTTACAAGAAAATGACTGGACACATCACATGCACACATCTCACCAGGGATATCGGCAGAGATCTAAAACTTCAATGAACTAATTCAGATTTTATCACATGAACACATGAACTAGAATGGTAGTGTGCTGTGAACAAAATCTCTTGCAAATAAAACTTACCAAGAGTAACATTTCAGGCCCTTCTCATGTTTCTCTGTTCTGCTGGTTAGTCTATACTGGCCAAAATTCTTTCCTATTGCTTTGCTCTCACCAGTCGCTGTCCTCCTCCATTTAGCATCTGTGGTCTTAAGAAACATGCTGACATACCTTCTGTTCATTGCATGTCACCACATATGACTTTTTACAGGTCAGCCAAGAAGAAAAGATTACATTCAAGAACACAAGTTTCACTGAAAAATGCTTCCTCACACAGATGGCTGTATCACAGGCACCTTAGGGAACATGCTGTGATACAGATTCTCATCAAGGGACATCACAGTCATTGGGCTGCCTGTAAAGACCCCCTCCTTTGCAAATCTTTTTTTTCTTTTAACATGTTCACATGGTGTTTTTTACATCCCAAAAGACTTGAGCAAAATAAGCAATCAGCACCGTGGCTGAGCATTTCTACCTTAAAACTACAGTGCACTGGGGGCCGCTGTGGTTCACCTGGTTGGGCTGGCTTCCCATGTATAGGGGAGTCATGAGTTTGAATCCTGCTCATGGCCCTTTTCCACAGGTCCTTCCCCCATTCTCCTTCCCCACTTCCTCTCTCTCTCTTACATTGCACTATCAAATAAAGGCAAAAAGGCCAAAAAAAAAAAACTTAAAAAACAAACAAACAAAAAACCACAGTGCACTGACATCAGTTTAAAAAAACAAAAACAAATGCAGACTTCCAGTATTTCATATGTAGCTGCAGTGGAAAATGTAATCTACATGTGTGTTTCTAGGCACATATATATCTTTATGTTGTGATATGGGCATGTTTAGTTTGTTGTGCATGATTCCTGTGATTGTGTCTTTTTCTGTGGAGGGCTGGTTTTTGAGTTTCAGGCTGGGTGGGGCGGATTTGGAGTAGGATGCTCCCACTCTGGCACTCGGTGCATCATCCCAATCAGCGCGCTGGATAAAGCCACTCTTCACCTGTGCTCCAGCGCCAGATGATTGCCTACCCAATGTGTGGTACATTCAGGCCACTTAGCTGTTCGAACTAAGCTCTCTCTTGTATTCACTCTCAAGTTCTCCAGTAACCTGCGTTCTCCTTGTGTGTTTCCAGCGTCTCCTCCATTCAGCCTCCATTCCAGCCATTCAGGTTTCCCACACCAGCTTTCACGCTGACAACACAGACCTCACTTCTCCCCTCATGAGCACCGGCACGAGACACCACCCTCACCTCTGGTTTTCCTGCTGCGCTTTAGACTAGATTCCCCAATAAACCTGTTTTCCTTTTTAACTTGCCTCCCTCTCGTTTTGGGTCCCGCACACACGTTCCTGCAGCCACCTGGCCGTGACACTTTAGTCATTTATTCGTGTATTCAGAAGTTATAATCACCCACAGCTATCCATATGACCCTATGTGTTTCTATATAGATATGTGTTTTCCATGAGTTCTACATATAATTATTCATGATTTTTCTCATCTGTTCTTATAAGAACAAAGCAGTAGTGTATTCTAATATCTCTGTGGGAATTGAATATATCAGCAGAAATGCCTCTCAATGTGTGTCCTCAGGCTGACATGAAAAGAACATGCCCTATCCTCTTAAGTGTCAAAGAAAAAATAAACAGGCGTGTGAAGCAGGCAGAAGGACAACACTTGCAACCATTGGATGATCAGGGTAAATATTAATCAGTCAGAACTGGTAGGCTGATTCTAATTAGTGATGAAGCCAGAGAGGGTGGACTTCAGAAAAGGACTGATACACTAAGGTTTGCAACAATAGAAAAATGTATGTACACATTAAAAATTCAGCTATATGTCTTGCCAAGATAATTGACTCAGATCTTTACTTTCAAATAAAGAAGATCTTAATCATGAGTCTCCCCCAGGTGAGTAACTGAGTTTCACCCACAGCACAGCAAGCCTAAGAAACCAATCATGTCCATTTGCAAGGTTGGGCTTCCTGAATCATTGTTCTTCTTCTGAATCAGTTTCTGATTCAGACATGTATGACTGAATGACTCCAGAATAACAACCTCCCAGTGATTTTTTACCATGACTGAACAAAGTTGCAGGTGAGCAAGAGTTAGGGCTCTCTAAATATGTAACTTTGATACACAGAGAGAGATTTTAGGGAGTTACGGTCATGTAACCACTGAAGAACTAGTCAAACTCTGCAGTCATGGAACTCTATCATGGGAGGCTGTGGCTCAGGTGTTAGAGTGGGTTGTCCACAGTCCCTGGCATTCCCCCATCCCTCCACATGCCAAAGTGTCCTTTGGCAAGACACTAAACCTGGTGTTTTTGAGGTTAAGGGCCTCATTACTGTTTTCTTCCGACATATTTCTGGTCATTGTGGCCAAATATCTTAGCTTTTGTTCCATCTGACCACAGAACTTTCCTCCAGAAGGCTGTTTCTTTGTCCATGTGACCAGCAGCAGACTTCAGTGGAGCTTTAAGATTCTGCTTCTAGAGGAAGAACTTCCTTCTTCATCAGCCTCTCAGCTCATGTTGATGTAAAACACTGTGGTCACTGACAGCTGTGTTCCAGCAGCTTCTGATTCATTCAGACCTGCTTTTGTATTATTCTTGGTTGACTCTTGATCATTCTGACTAATCATCTCTCAGCAGCAGGTGAGAGCTTGTGTTGTCATAGTGATTATGGCAGTGACACAACTGTACCATGAACTTTATTAGCTGTTTGCACAGATGATCTGGGATCTGTAGCTGCTTTGAAATGGCTCCAAGTGACTTCCCTGACTTGTTCTAGTCAGTGATGTACTTTTCTTAGATTTTGTGGAGCTTCTCAGACTTTCCCACTGTAGTGCTGAGTCTAATGAGTGTCTCACCAACAATTTAAAGGGTCATGCCCCTAAGAGAATTTGATTTAACCAATAATTAAAATTTCTGTATGTATATTTTTGACCCAACAGATTTTTGCCATATTTCCAGAAAATCTATAATACATCTATGAAAGAACCAAAATGTCTGATTGTGACAAAGATGAATGGGTTTCAATGATCATCATGGAAAATTCAGTTACAAGACTCACTGGAAACTCCAGACTGCCTTTATAAGTGTATATGAACTTTTGTTAACAGCCGTATACCAACACAAGGTCAAACATTGTGTATACTGTGTAGGGTGCTGCATGTAGTGAACCTACAGAAAGTTATTGCTGGACCTTAAGCTTAACAGGGGGCTTCAATATCTTTCAGCCCTTTCTACCAGCTATCTCACCTGCTCAAATGGACTACAGTTTATCATAGTGTCATTCAAGATCTGTAAACCTTCAGCTCACCACAGTGATCAATTAGCTTACAGTCAGCAGCAAAGTTCCACAGCCAGACTTTAAGTAGGGCCACTGCAGTTACATGGCCAGCATTTTAACAGCCGTGCATTCCAAATGCGTGCTTTTTTTCTCTGAATGATTATGCCTATTATCGGCCAGGGATGTTGAGCTTGAATGCATGGTACACAGAAGCAGTAAACAGTTGGAAAACATTGCCACTGACAGAAACTGAATCATTGGAAAAATATGAAACCCTAGTTCCATTGGTGTATTATTTCAAGATCCGTTTAATGACCCATGTAATATCCCAGTAGGAAATGTCATGGGGTGGGTTCATTAGCTTTACTTTACAAAACATTACAATCCTGTGTTGTTTCTAGCATCACTAAAAGTATCTAAATGTGTCACTCTGCTTGTATCTTGTGTCCAACTTCATCTAAAATTGATCATACAGTAAGTATTGTGAGATTTTAAGCTGAACAAATGACAAAACCGAGAAGTATAATGTTCAAGTCAGATTCATGTACAAACAAATGACATAACTAGGAAATATGATGTTTAAATTAAATTCATGTAAAAAAATTGAACAACCCTATGTGACCACAACTCATGAAAAACTTGTAAAATAAAGTAGCTGGGATAAAAACATTGTGTGAAGTAGAAAGACATGACCTTGTAAGTTCATGTGTGAGCTCGTGGGTTTGTGTGTAGTTCAATGCCATGCAGCTGGCGAGCGAATGAGATCCTGTCACGCCCTCCACCTCTGTCCAGTCCTAGTGGCAGTCCCTCTCCCTTTTCCTTCTTCCTTAGGAGGGTGTGTGTGTGCCCATTGTGCAGGTGCAGTGGATCGGATGATTAAGTGATTGGTTGCACCTGCGGCGAGGACTGGCGCTTCTAGAATGACTCACCTGCCACAATATAAGCAGCCTCCAGTCCACTACTCGACACTGGACTGTAAACCAGTCTCTGTTAGCAAAACCATGGCTCAGTTTTTATCCGTTGCTTTCTGTTTCTGTTTGTGTGCTAACCTCTCTCCTCTGCATCAGTTGGAACCACCTTGCTGCTCCGAACACCTGGTTGACCCTCCGTCTGTCCGTCACCCACTCCTGTTTTCTCTGGAAAAGATACGCTCCTTCCCTCTGCAACCACCTCACCTGGTCTGTCTGCAACACCACTGTCTTCAAGAACTCCACTGCTGCATCTGGTCTGCCTTGCCATGCCACCACCTTCATTTCCCGTTCTCTTTCTGTCAGCTGTTAGTAAGGTGTGAGTTCTACTAGAGTAGCCATTAGCATAGTGGAAATTCCTTGTGTGAATTGTTAATATTTTAATAGTTAAATGAAATTTTATTATTCCCAACCTGGTTTTGTTAGTGTTGAGTTTACCGTTCTCATCGTGTACTTGAAAATTTTTGATTCTCACAAATGTTTTAATGTGTAGTTATTCTGCCATTCCTGTAGGTGTCTCTGTTGATAATCTGTGTCACATTACCTTTGACCCTGTTTTCTGTTTCTGTAAATTTGGTAACTTGCTAAATAAAAACTTCTATTGTATGCCTGGTCAGCTGAGTCATCTGTCTGCTCCTGAGTCTCTGAACCCGATCCATGACAGATACTGGCTTCGGAAAGAGATTCTGACTTTGGAGGAAAGCTATATTTGGAAGCTCAAAACAATGCACAATGAGTGCACTGTTGATACATTTTGCTTGTTTGTGTGTGGTGTTTTTTTTTTTTGTTTTTTTTTTGTTTTTTGTTTGTTTTTTTTTTGAAGAGGTAAAATTTGTCACGGTTGGTTTTTTTTGTTTTTTTTTTGTTTTTTGTTTGTTTTTTTTTTGAAGAGGTAAAATTTGTCACGGTTGGATCAGACACTGGCAAACATGAAAAAAACAAATCCAATCCTGGCAGAGATGATCTGATATGTCTTTGTCGAGAGAATGGGTTATAGCTTCCCAGGAGAAGGGGGAGATTTTGGTGGGAATTTACAAAAGTGTATATAAGAAGCTGTAAAGAGTTGGTCAAAATCTCATGTTTACTCATTTTTATCCTTGCAGACTCTGTATTAAACAGCATTCACATCAGACTTTGAAAACTGTAAAGCCTTTTTTCTTGAGAAGGTTTGAATACACCAACAGTTGATCCATGAAGTAACCTTTGACTTCATGTTGGACAAGGCAGCCTGATCATTTCTGGCCCAAAGGCAGGTGAAAGAGTCATAGCATTCAGTCTATTGTAACAACTCAGCTGAAGCATTATTTATATTTCCTACATGATGTAACTAGACTATTACAATGGTTGGGTCAGTGTGTCCTGTCCAAAAACACAAACAGAAGTCGGCTGACTTTGGAACACATACATATTAAGACCCAAGACTCAACAGTGTCTGCAAATGCAAACAGAAGAATCTTTTAGACTGCAGCAGCATCTGTCCTCTTTTTTTCCCCCCTATTTGTGAAGCCTGTCAACGTTGGTGAAGTAAAAGAGAAAGTTCTAATTACAGTTAATGGCTCAGATGAAATATTTCAAGTTATTTGACAACTTGGAGAAAACACACTGATTAGTCACACACACTCCTAACTTTAATTAATGCTAACTTATTTTTTGTAATCAGCAAATTTCATCTCCATCTTGCACAAATTGCAAAGTTGCCATTGACACAATTATGTTATGCCATCTCATTCTGATTCACACTTAACCAGCTAGAGGAAGGGGGTTTGTGAAATGCTGTACTACTACAACACATGTATTACAATGTCACCACAGTGGGGTTATCTATACAGCTAAAGTAGTCTGTAGTGAATGGGAAAGGTAAAAATGTTATACGGCAACATGCCAAAAAAGACAGACTGAAAAGGCACTGAACTCAAGAGGCTCTGTTAACTGTTGTACAACAGACCAACTTTTGCTACAACTGTGCTGAAAAGAAAATATTAGAAAATATTTTTCTAATTGCTATTTTTCTTTATTCCGTCCCTCTTTCTCAAAGACAGACCTGGGATCCATTCATTTTTGATTGATTGTGATTGGTCAGAATCTAAGCACAAGTCCCCATGTGCACTTCTTCACCTCAGACAGATGAGCTGTCACACAGAGTCACAGTTTATAGACTGCACTTGAATCATTTGTTACAGAGCACTGTCCTCAGGGTGAGTCCTCAGCTCCCTAACAGCTGTTGGATGTTTGATTGGTGGTGAAGTAGTAGTTAGATTCTCATTACACATGGACAGAATTTTCAGGGTTTAGGAAATCATCAAGAAACTTGGCTATTTGTTAGGAGCACAAAGAATAACAATAAAAAGCAATCAAACAAATGACATTTAATTTTATAACTACACAGTAAAGTTGGCCATAACAAGGTGTTTTCATTGTAGATCATAGTGCAGATGGAAGTTTGCATGTGTTTTTATGATGAAGTGAAAAAATCTCTCAGATTGCATGCCCACATTTCATGGGTAGGCAGCTGATGAAATGCAGCAACTGAACTAGCCTGTGTCCTTCTTTTTTTAAATTTCCTGCTCCTTGATAGGGCAGATGTCGAATGTCAGAGCCCATAGATAAAATTCTGATTATTTCTATTGTTTTTAAGTGTTTGGTTTGTGGCTTAGGTTGTTTTATTTTTATTGTTGTTGTTGTTGTTGTTGTTGTTTGCAACGATTAGCAGTCTGAAAAGAAAGATCCACAAAACTGAAGATGCTGCGTGTAAGACTGGTTATTTTCTTTAACCATGTTGCTACTGTGAAAATATTCATTTCACCACTGGAAGTAAAAAATATTAGCTTTGTGCCAAGTTTATACAACATTCACCGAGCAGGTAAAAGTGACACTGTGTTACATTTTATATTTTCTTATAAACTATGAAAATAAGTTATTATAGAAGAAATATGATTGTTGGTTCCTGTCAGAACCCTGGCTGCCGCATTTTGGATCAGCTGAAGGTTTTTGAGAGAGTTTCTGGGACATCCTGATAAAAAGGAATTACAATAGTCTAGTCCAGAAGTTAAAAATGCATGGACTAGTTTCTCAGCATCACTCTGAGACAGGATGTCCAGGTGAATCAAGGCTGTCCTAGAGACTTGCTTTGTGTGTGAGTTAAATGACATATCCTGGTCAAAAAACGTTGTTGTTGTAAGTTGTTGCAGTTCCATCCAGTAGCCACAGGCAGATGACATCAAAGATTAATACGAGATTCCTAAATTAAAAACTAAATGCTCATCATCAATAGTTGAGTTGAGTGATGCACAAGAATAAATTGGAATGCAGAGTAAGACATTTAATTTCAGGACAGAGCTGCTGTAAATGGATTGGCCACCATGAGAAAGTGACAGCATGGCTCTGGATCCAACTTACTTCAAGTCCAGACGAGGGAGGACTTGATTCACAGTCTATCTGTCTGCCTGCTTCTCCCTTCAGGGGACATCAGGCTGAGTCACACCACCATCATGTCTGCCTGTAAGTGGCACGCCTCCCTTTCCTTCCACTGTCCTTCTCTCTGTATGCAGAGGGATGGGTGGAAAATGGGAGCAG
The DNA here is from genome assembly GCF_000690725.1 of Stegastes partitus. NCBI lineage: Eukaryota > Metazoa > Chordata > Actinopteri > Pomacentridae > Stegastes > Stegastes partitus. Next base: position 732,430 of record NW_007577890.1, read on the forward strand.
GCAAGGTGTATTAAAACTACAAAGTGCTAATTGTAATTCAGAATCCTTGTCTCTTTGTTCCTCCCAGGGGACCCTGCTGTGGGTGAAAGCCGGAAATAAACATGAGGGGAGATTCACTCCATTGTTCATTAGCCAGACCAACCGCAGGTCATCCAGGCCTGCTCCCTGGCTCCGAAGACCGTCGTCTGTAATTGAGGGCTGACGTGGATAAATAAATGATAGGACTGAGACAGGGGGTTGAGGAGTGGAGGAGTGGGTGACAGAATGGGTAATGGGTAATGAGGGTGCCCTCACTGTCCTCCTCACCTGTGTGAACCACATTAGCACTGCTTCAGACTTTCTAAGCAGCTGAGATGTTTAGGAAGATATTCATGAGGGATAACTGCACATTACTGGGTCAGCATAGGGACTCTCTTTGTGTGGCTGGCTCTGGCCCGGCTCTATAGAGAGCTGAATTGTGCAAAGGCATGATGGACTGCAGCCTTCTTGCTATTTCTGTCTTCATGTTAGTTGTTTGGTTTCACACATCTCCTGAACTGACAAGGTTTTACAGCATGAATAGTATAAGACATAGAATAACATAAACATGCGTGCCTGAACACAGAATGTACAGTAAGTAGTGATCAGTCAAACAGCTGCCTTATCACAGTTAAGAAACAGCACATTGCCAAAGATATGCAAGCAAGCTGTAAAGTTATCTGCATTGCCATTGCTTGTAGCCTTGACAGTGACATTTATTTTACCTTTAAAAAAAAAAAAAAAAAAAAAAAGATTTATAAAACTGCTTCTAATTTATCTTGTACACTTTACAGTTACAACTGCCAACACTTTTAATCTATATGTAACAGTTGTACTGTTATTTTAGCACAACAACACCAAGTCAAATTCGTCGTATATGCAGACCTACTTGGCAATAAATCATTCTGATTCTGATTTAACATTATTAAACACACAAAATGTCAGTCATTAATGAAATCACAAAATCATCCACAAAGTCATAAAAATACATTGTAGGAGACATACAAGGGTGAAGATGAGGAGCACGGTGTGCCTGAGTGTGTGTGTGTGTTGCACAGTGGGAGTGGGCGTGTGCACATGCGGAATTGTGTGTGTATAAAGGTGTGCACTCACCTGTGTCACAGAGGAGGAGAGAGTCAGGGTTGGGTAGTAGCCACAATGTTTGTTGACCGCTACCCATCCATTCGTTAATTACTTTTTTATCTGTTTAATCCACTGGTTTTCATTTTTCCATCCATTCATCTTCATTGCGCTGTGATAGCGCTGTGCTGTTTGTTACAATAAATGCACCAAAAGCATTCTGGATCTCAGCGTATCTGTTATCATAGCCTCCTAGCACGTCACAAATCTGCGAACCTGAGGACCCAACCTCAAACTCTCAGCGGCTAAAAGGTTTGTTTGGACGCCGCAACATACATTAACATGTGGTTTTGAAATTCATAAATATTTCTTGGTCTTGCATCGTAGTTTAGAGGTTAGCACCGTTGCCTCACAGCTAGAAGGTCGCCGGTTCACGTCCCGGTGAAGACACCAAGGATCTTTCTGCGTAGAGTCTCCATGTTCTCCCCGTGCAGCATGGGAACTCCAGGTTCTCTGGCTTCCTTCCACAGTCCAGACACATGCTAAATTGTTCGTAGGTGTGAATGTGAGTGTCCTTACTTGTCTGTCTCTAAGTGTAGCCCTGTGATAGACTGGTTACCTGTCCAGGTGAACCTGCCTTCACCCTGAGTCAGCTGGGATAGGCCTCAGCTCCCCATGACACTACAGATGATGAAGCTGCGTATAGCTAATGGATGGATGTTTTCATGTTGTCAAGTCAGGGGTTTGAACCTCCACAGTGGTATAATGACGAAATTAACCAAGAACTACCTGGAGCCCCAGGTTCCCCTTTCTCTCCCTTTACACCTGGTCCTTCATCCCCGGGTAGACCCTTGGGACCTAAACAGAGAGAAAAAGATAATGATGGACATGAATCTATTTTTTGATGCACAGTTGAAGTTTCATTAATGCAAGCTTTGCAAATGGTGTCATTCTTCACATTAAATAACATGTCAGCAATATTATTCATGACCAGAAGTTACACGAGGAAGAGAAACTCAACTATTTTGTGACTGCAGTCTGCTGATACATTTACCATCCAGAAGCTAAATCAGTTCATGCTCCAGTCTCACTGAATCTGCATTATGATGTGAAACCAGGGAAGTTCATGGTTTTGTTTCTTTAAATGTAATTCAGTTCAGGAATCATGCAGAACATTACAAACACAGTGTGATGAACATATTTTCAGGATTTTTTCTTTTTTTTTTGCTTTAACACACCTGCTCCACTTCAGCACTGTCCTGGATCTCATATAACTTTTCAAAATTGTCTTGTAAGATATTTATACTTCAAAAATATAATCTTAAATATAAGACAATGGGTCTTTGTGTGTGTTGATACATGTTTAGCAGGTGTATTGTTAGCCGAGTAGCTGAGTCAGCTGGGATAGCCCCCCCCAGTGAGGATTGTGGTGTATAGATGATGGAGATAATGGATAGCTACTTCCTAGTGTAGACTGACATTATATGTTTTTACTATTTGTTAGACTGATAGATAAGTACACATAATAAAAAGTACACACAAAATTGAGGGCTGAGGAGTCAGTGTATTTTTATTCTGTGTATTTTTTTTTATTTTTATTTTTTTCTTCAACAAAACTGTGTCCTCTACTTTTTTAAGGCTACATCTTCAAACTATGGATGATACAGGCTTATATGGATGCCAAGCTAAAACTCAATGCCTAAAAGCAGCTGGAAGTCACAGTTGGGTCAGTGCTGACTAATGCTGGGCATCTGGTCAGAGGACTCAGAGGGTCATGGAGCTTTGGAGCCAGAGGCTGTCTTGGAGGGAAAGGAGTCTCCTCATTAAGTAACTGAATACAGGGACCCATTTCCTGAAAAATACCTACACCCTGTGTTTGGAGAGCTGAGCAAACCCCTGCTAAACAAACTGAGCCTGTGCATTGTGATCCCAACAACTGCAGAACTTGTGAACCTTTTCACAGTTGTTTCTTTCATTGTTGTCATGACATGGAGATGTGTTTAGACTGAGACTCTCCAACAGACATGGGGAATTTGGGGTTATTGGAGAATTGTATTGCACATATGAGTTTCAAGAACTACTATTAATGAGAAAACATCAAAATTATCCAGGACAGAAGTGTTTAATGACAAATCACAGTTCTGATATCTTGCTGGTGAGGCACTGACTTCATCAGAATCCGATTTACAAATATATGCACTCTACACAGTAGCATATTTGTCATTTGATTGGCAGCAGTTTACAGGTTATGTTTCATATCTGCACTCTTTACACATACAAGCTGTAGCCCACAAAACCATGAACCATGTTATTGGCGACATACAGACAGCAGCACGCTGTCAGTGCAGCCAGCCAGTGTAGGTAGTGAGGAATTGTGCAATCCAAGTGAGGCACAGATTGCTGCAGGCCTCACCGGCTTCTCTTCCAAGCATTTGAATGGGAAATTGCGAAAATTCTGCGATTTTGAATTTAAAAAGCTAAATGAAAAAAACAAATACTTTATAGTACAAATCACTGGATAAATATAACCATTTAAATAATTTTATCATTATATTTTTTTTTCTTTCTGAGATGTCAGGTGACGCTCTGCCTCACCTACCTCCCCTGACTGCAGGTCACTGCAATGGACGGTACAAAATAGGGAGTAGTTTTGTACAGTCCATTAGTATTTGAACCTGGGTACTCTGTAAGCCCATTACAATTTAAGTGTTTGAACATCTAATTATCAGTAAGAGCGACAACAAAAAGGGTCAGTTGTTTAAGGTGTGTAGACTGTTTCCAGATGTCACCTCGTGCATTTAGCAAACATGCACAAACACAGCAGTGTTCAAATCTAATTAAGAAGTGGAAAATGAGAGGTTCTGTTGAAACCAAACCACGGTCAGGTAGAGCAACAAAAATTTCAGCCACAGCTGCCAGGAAAATTGTTCAGGATGCAAAGAAAAACCCACAAATTAGTTCAGCTGAAATACAGGACTCTCTGAAAAAAAGTGGTGTGGCTGTTTCAAGATGCACAATAAGGAGGCACTTGAAGAAAAATGGGCTGCATGGTCGAGTCGCCAGAAGAAAGTCGTTGCTATGCAAATGCCACAAAGCATCCTGCTTACAATCTGCCAAACAGCACAGAGACAAGCCTGGAAACTTCTGGAACAAAGTCATTTGGAGTGATGAGACCAAAATTGAACTTTTTGGCCACAACCATAAATGTTGGAGAAGAGTCAACAAGGCCTGTGACAAATGGTACACCATTCCTACTGTGAAACTCGGAGGTGGCTCGCTGCTGTTTTGGGGATGTGTGAGCTACAAAGGCACGGGAAACTGATGGCAAGATGAATGCAGCATGTTATCAGAAAGTACTGGAGGAAAATTTGCACTCATCAGCCCGGAAGCTGTGCATGGGACGCACTTGGATATTCCAACATGACAACAATCCAAAACACGAGACCAAGTCGACCTGTCATTGGCTACAGCAGAATAAAGTGAAGGTTCTGGAGGGGCCATCTCAGTCTTCTGACCTCAATATCATTGAGCCACTCTGGGGAGATCTCAAACATGAAGTTCATGCAAAACAGCCCAGGAATTTACAGGAACTGGAGGGTTTTTGCCAAGAAGAATGGGCAGCTTTACGAAGGATTCAAGGATTCAAGGCCTTTATTGGTCATAAACACAGTTATACATGGTACAACGCGCAGTGAAATGCTTTGCATAACTGTTCCACACCGAAACAATATTAAGATGATAAAAAAAAAAGGAACAAAACACACAAGAAGAGGAGGAGGTAGAGCCTTCTTCACCAAGGTGTTGATGTGACAGGACCCCGTCAGGTCCTGCTTGATATTAACACCCAGGTATTTGAAGCTCTCCACTCGCTCCACCTCTGTCCCGCTGATCCTGAGTGGGTGCTATGCCCTCTGCTACTTCTTGCTGTAGTCCACAATCAGCTCTTTAGTCTTGCTGACGTTCAGCACCGTCCATGCAGTGAAGACGCACCGGATTCGCGTGGCTCCTCCATCAGAGCGGAGTTGACTGCCCCGTACTGCACTGCATCCTACATCAGGTGGGTAACTATTGATTTGATTCTACTTAATGAATTTATAATAAAGTCTATTTTCATAGTCTTAATATTATTTATTTTTAATTTACAGGAGGCCCTCTGCGCAAAGACAATTAACTTCAGCCACGTCATGGATTTAGTGACCAAAGTTACTAATCTCATTCGAGGGGGTAACAGGGCTCTCAGTCACAGAAAATTTGTTGCCTTTTTGGAAGAGGTGAATGACGCCTATGGGGATTTACAGATGCACATTGACATCCGATGGATGAGGCGCGGAAAGTGTCTGGAGAGGTTTTTTGCGCTGCGCACTGAACTCCCTGTGTTTTTGGAGGACTGTGTTCGCTGTGATACAAGTGCATACTGCCGCAAACTCCAGGATACAGCTTTCCGATATCACTTCACATTTAAATAATCTTAACATACAGCTGCAGGGGATATGCCAAACTGTATCGGACCTGTACGCACACATGAGCGCCTTTCGGCACAAACTGGCTCTGTTCAGAGATGGTTTCTCATCCGCGTCTCCAAATCTGTCACACTTTCCCTCCTGTGAAGAGATGCGCAGAGATGTCCCTGAATGTGAGAAAATATTCCCAAAGTACAGAGCCGACATAAAAACTCTGCTGCAGCAGTTCAATGAGCGCTTCCAAGACTTCCACGCCATGGAGCCACGAGTTGCGAAGTACAGTTGGACCCTTTCTTTCAGTTACAGAAAAGTGAGAAGGGGATTTCATTCTGGAGACTGCTACCCGAGTCCCATTTCCCATTGCTCAGAGATTTTTCACTTTCCATGGCCAGCATGTTTGGGAGCACCTACATCTGCGAGAGCAGCTTTTCAACTATGAAGCACATTAAATCAAAAGAGAGAAACAGGCTGACAGATGAAACTCTGTTCCAGCTCATGCAAATTGGAAGCACAAAAACTGACATTGACATTCAGAATATTGTGCAGCAGCAGGGGAGGCCACAAGTATCTCATTAGGACAAATGTTGCTCAGCCAAGTATAGGTGAGGCAGCGTCTTTTCAGGACCTTACTTGAAACGTCATGTGGAATAGGAGGGCTATGTAAATATAGTCCAAATTAAGCCATTACAAACAGAAATGTTTGTTGTTGCAATTTGTGTTGGAGTTCTGCACTTTACTCTTAATTGTTATTGCACTTTTTTCTTGTAGCATAAAAATACATGCATTTTGAATGTTAAAAATTGTAAAAACAAGTACAATAAACATTGATAATTGCCACAATATATGTGCTACTTTGTTTTTTCGTAAATGTAAAAATATGTCTATATGAAGTAGTGTATGATGAAAATTCATAGTTGTAGTGTGGCCCCCGGTAGTGTTGGAGAAAAAAATGTGGCCCTCTCTGTCATAAAAGTTGCCCATCCCTGGCCTAGAGACTAAAGATGGCTGGGATCCAATCGCTTCTACAACAACGGAACCTGCCACTTGCCAGCGGAGCACTGGGTGAAGTGTGGCAAGGGGAAGAAAGAGCGCAAGTGCCGTTGGTATGAGCTAGTGGGAAGCATGGTGACAGGAGCAGCTGCAACAGTGGTGGAGACCGTGGCTGAGAAAATCAGCAAGGGAATTCATAAATTAGGAGGCTGGATATGAGAACTGTGTGCCTGACTGTGGCCATATCTCCTGATGCTACTAGGATTGATCATTCTGGGCCTCATCAGCTGCGCCACTGTGAAGGGAGGAACCCGAGCTGCCATTTGTTCCTGTTGCAAGAAACTCACGTCCCAAAGAAGGAAGACGGGAGGGAGCCCCCTCCTCCGTCGACAGGAGGGGCTTACGGACCTATAAAACGTGGAGCACCGGAGCCCTCTGGCCATTGCAGTTCCGGGACCTGGAGGGAGAGCAGCAAAGCAACCAAGAGAAAGACTTAGACAACAATTATAATTAAAAGGTAACAGACAGCTAAACCATGTCATCAATCATGAGCACTGAGACAACAGCAACCCCAAACTCGACTTTGTCCACTGTGAGTATGACAAATACCTCACACGATTCTGCTATGCTATGCGGCAAAGAAGCTTTTGAAAGAGCAGTGGAGCTCTGGGCAATTGAGATTACCTGGTTCACCTTCTGCTGTGTTGGAAAATGGTCATTTGATCAGCCATTAAGAAACGTAGCATTGATCCTGGGGGGTGCGAAGAACTGTGTGGAGAATCTCTACAGAAGACAAGGAAGATGCACTTTGTCCATGTTCATGACCTACATCTTGGGGCATACCAGAACTGACACCACCTGAGCGGGCATCTGCAAAGGAATACTCATTGTCCTTTGGATGAGTCTTGATTTCTCCACGGTGTTTTACAGGTTGATGAGGTGGATCAGCATCCTCTACGAGGGATTTCTAGTCATTACCTTATTGGAGTATCTTGTGGTCATGGCCATGGTGCTGCAAGACAGAGGAAGAAGGCGTTGGCTGTTGAAGATTGCTGCCATTACACTCTGGGGCATTGGCTGGAGTATCACGGCTACCTTTTACTGGTTTGTGCCCAGCGTAGAAATCCCCACTCTAGTTTGGTTCATGCTGTATGAAGCTTTCTTCGCAAGGCGAGAAACACCAAGAAGTCCGGGAGGTACCCCTACAGTGCTGATGTCACCTTGGTTAAGCTCAATGAGCCAGAGGCACGCCGTGAGAAGAGAAGCACAGGTGTAGGAGAAAAGGAGAAGTGCCCTGTGTGCTTGCTTGCTATGCTACGTAACGCTGCGAAAGTTATTAATTAAAATGAACCTTTATATATGCTCACATTACAGAAAGAAGCCAGGTGTGCCTGTTGTATGGTCACCCTAGAGCAGGTGACATACCTCTGAGATGTTGCACATCAGCTGTGGTGCAGGAAGTGCTACACCACTTTCTTCCAGATTACCATTGCCCGGGGTCTCTACTGTGGTAAAGTAGGGGCGAGAGTGCCCACGATGCTGATACATGAGTGTCTGAGGATCAAAGCGAATGCACAACTGGTCTGGACTACAGCAGGCAAGGCATCGAGCACCATTGATACCCATTCAGACACCATCTACTGCCCAGTGTTCATGAAGATGTTGGAGTTGCCTGACGGAGCTTGAGTCTCCACATCCTACCTGGGGGATGGCAGATTTGTGGCCATAGGAACCAATCTGCCGAAAGCCGAGCAACAGCTGCCATTGATCCAGATCAAGCCAACCCCGATGTGGCTGTATGATCCAGCAATAGAGGAGATAGTGGAAATGGATCTAGCCCTGGAGGCTGAGGTGCCCCCAAACACCCCGATGAAAGATGAAGGAACTGTACATGAACCAGCTGAGGAACCAACGAAAGAATCGGCGCCGCAAGATCTCTGTGCATGGCACAACCCTGAGGACTGGGAGCCGATCTCACCATACGAGCTGGAGCACGAGGAGGATGAGATGACAACCCTTGCTGTGACCGTGGAAAGACAGCTGAGGGAGTCGGCAAGTTCCAAGCCCGCTGAGGGGGATCCGGAGTCGCCAGCAGCCCAGGTTCCTGACGGCGGGGACTTGGTCGTCCTTGGCGAGTGGGGAATCAGCACCACCTGTTGTTCCGCACCAGTACTACCTCTGTACAGGGCTACTGGTCCAGCTCTCCGTTTCTAGGGTTAGGTTCTATCTGCCTACAGGCCTTTGACCAACTAGGATTCTGTAGAACTGCTTAAGCTGGTGTCGAGGAAACTCGCCTAGCTTCTAACTGCCTTAATACAGACGTCTACCCCGCTTCCTCTAATAGTTGACTCAACTAAGTAGCCTCAGTAGTTAAATCATTCTATTAGACACGCTTGTTAGTGGCTGCTTTCCTCTTAATTGAGTAGACGTCAAGATAGACCTCTGGATAGGCGAGTTTCCTCAACACCAGCCTAAGCAGTTCTACAGAATCCTAGTAGGTCAAGGGCCTGTTGGCAGATAGAACCTAACCCTAGTAACGGAGAGCTGGACCAGTAGCCCTATGCACGGTTATACCGGCGCGGATCAATAGGTGGCATTCCTGGGTGGGCGTGGCTAAGTTTGCCACGCCCACCCATTAATCACCGAGGCCAGAAGAGGCCTCTTTTTCCTATTGTAGCAGCCGAAGTGTGAAACTGCGCAGAGGAGCCTGCTGAGGAGGTTTCACATGGAGAGGCAGCTTACTGAGCATGAGACTCAGGACTGCTGAAGCAGTGACTGAACCGAAGACCATTCAGGGTCGCTGAACCTGCAGGAGGTGCACAGAGCACCGCAGGAAAAGAAGTGGGCGTTTAGGGGGACCTAGTCAAGTCCGAGCGTGACCACTTAGTAGCCTAACCAAGTCTGCCCTCATCCCTGCTCGAAGCGCTGCGAGAGGCTTTGACGGAGCAGATGACTCGAGACGACAAAGACAAAGACCATGGACGACGTGAGCCAAGAGATCCCGCAAGCATCCTCTGCAGCGGGAGTAAACGGTCCTCCACCTAGCCTCTTGGCAGCTGAAGAGTTGATCGGCCCAACGGGAGAGCAGGAGGAGCAAACGACCCGAATGAAGTCGGAGGGTTCCCCGAAGCTACCCTGCCAGATCATCCTTCTGGGGGAAGGATGGGACACCTGGGAAGAGGAAGTTTGGGAACACGTTAAAGAATATAACCCTGTCATAGACAAAAGAGAGATAATAGAAGATATTAAGAATGAAGGATATTACATCTCAACACAGAAAGTGGGGCAGCAATGGCAGCTCGTGATCGAGTGCCTGCCAAAACCCAAGAAGAAAGAAGACACAGCAACATGGCTGACCTGGTGGGGAAAACACCTGAATGAAAGAACCAAAACTCTGCCAACGGGGCGGATTATCATGCTAGTGAGCCCCGCAATGAACTATGACTCGATCTTCAAGATGTTGACCACAGCAGCCGGGGTTGGGGCCATGCTAGCTTCCAAGGGCACAGTAAAAGCGGCCCAAAAATACAAAGACAAAGACCACAAGAGGCTGCTGAAGTGAATCAGTATCAACAGCTAGCAGCAGAGCAAGCAGATGAAGATGTCCGCAGAAGATTGAACACTCGGCAGAGCTCGGCTTCGAACAGCGAGGTCCCGAGGGAGGCAGGTTCGGAGGAGGATGACGTCTCGGGCCCAGACGAAGGCACCGAGGATTAAAGAGAACCCCTATCACCAGCACTAGCGGGGCCTGAGTAACCGGTCTCCCTGGAACCGGCCTGTGCCCAAGTCCCCGTGGAAGCCACGAACTCGGTGATCAAAAGCCTAAAGGCACTGACAAAAGCCAATTGCAATGGTCGGCAGGTATCTGAGCAAGATCAAGAAGAAGATGAAAAGCCTGTGAGGAGAACAGACGAGATAAAGCCCCATTGCCTTTGCTGCCATCCGGGGGGAGGAGATACAGCAACCAGCTGGGAGCAGTGGCCCATTATCTCATCGGAGATCCCTGGGAGATTAAAGCAGCTGGTCATCACCAACTCAAACCTGAAGACGAGGAATACGATGTTCCGAAAAGGCTCTGCAGAAGACAGCGGGTTCCGGTTACCAAAGAGAGCAAGAAGAGCGGAGGGAGCCCTACTGAAGCAAAGTCTGTGGTGATAATCAGTGGAGGTTATCTCCCACATTTTGCAGTGATACACGCTATTGCAGAAGAATACAAAACACACTCTGACGTCAAGGTCTACAGAGAAGTACTAGTCTCAGCCACAGAAGATGGACTTGAGTTAGCCAATGAGATGGAATACAGGAGGGTAGTGATGTGTGCAGACAGACTGAGATCCAACAACCTGCCCTGGGAGATAGCAGAGCAAGCAGCTGTGAGAGCAGCCAACCTGTAGATGATGACCCATCCAATCTGCAACAAGATAAAGCAGATAGTGATCATGGTCTCGCAGACTCAAGATAGAGAACAAAAGGAGCGACTACTGAGGCCCCTGCAGGCCGCAGAAGAGGCCAGGGGCATCAAGGTGAAACAAAAGACCAACAAACTGGTGAAAGATGAGAGAGAAGAGCCACACACCCCCAAGAGGGACAGAGTGAGGATTTCATTTACACCGGGTGAAACATCTCACAACTTAGACCAAGCATGGGGAAAGCATAGCTATGCTGGGGCCCCGGTCACCACCAGCATCGCACCAGCATGGAGGGCATCGACAACTCCAGGTATTGTAGCCCAGCAGCTGTACAGCAGGCAGGAAGAGACTGTGAGAGAGGCAAAGCCAGAAGGAGACTACTCAACCCTGCAGACAACCAGGCAAGCATCGGTGACGTCTGGGGGGCCTGGAACCCCTAGAGTGAGTGACAGGGCCATTTCACCGATTCCCCTTGATGTGAGAACCCCACAGAGGGAGGCTGAGGAAGAAATTCTTAGTGATCTGGAAGAAAATCCTCCTGCTAGTGAGGAAGAGATGAGCGACGATGACGATGGAGAGCAAGAACAAAGTCTGGAATTGGAGACCTACAAGACACCAGACAAAGTGCAGGAGCTGAGAAATGCATGAAGAAAACGGGCCAAGAAAGACGTGCCACTTGTATCAGTGAAAACAGCATCTGAGAGAATAGCAAGGGATGTAAGCTTCGGACCTGTCATCACCGAAGACAGCAGGCAGGCATACATGCCTGAAATTGGCCAGACCAGCTACGACGTGCCAGAAAGTTGGGCAGAGAACCAAGAAGACCTAATGGAACTGAAAGTTAAAGCTAAAGTTAAAGAGTGGGCTAGTACATTGATGATACCCACTTATGGGTCCCTGGCATCCTGCAAAGAATTGACAGCGTACTTCAGAACAGCCTTCACGGCCATAACCCACGATGTCATGCTCCGAAGAATGAAGAAAGCACAAGTACGCAAAAGAGTTGGGGAAAGCTCGGCACGAGGATTTTTCCAACGATGACGAAGACATCGAGGAACAGCAGCCAGCAACCCCGAAGAAAGACCTGGGGCCTCATGTACAAAGACTTGCGTGGATTTCATACTGAAACCTGGCGAACACTTCAATCCTGAATACAGCGTATGCACAAAAAAATCCAGATGAACGAAAGTGAGCGTACGCCGGAATCCAAGCACATTTCCGTTGTACATCTCACTCAACGTGGAATTGACCGCACATGTTGGAGTACCAGACTCCTCCCTCTCCACGCCCTCAATTTAAATATGCAAATTAGCATAAACAGGGCCGACAGGTAGGATTCCCCTCTCTGCAGGATCAGATAACAGTAACAAGGATGAACTCACCCCGTTTGAGCAGAGAGTCGCCGCTATTGTGGGTGACGTTGCTGTCACAGGGGTGGTGGGAGCACACCTAGGTCACTCAGATCACCCCAAGGTAAATATTTATTGTGTAACCCACAGATTTATTCACTACACGGGTCATATAATAATCTGCTCGCAGCCAAACAAGATACAGGTTCTTGCGTAATCATGCCAGGATATCAAAGAGGAAATCAAAACTTTGTCTCATGTCAGATTACTCAATTTATTATTTTCCAACAGACAATGAGGCAAGAGAAGACTGTGAGACGCAGTCCCAGCCTCGTATCACAGACCCGCAGGATTCCTCCAGCCTCCCCGGCGTCAGCCAATCCTCCGGTCGCCACAACAGCCAGCTGCTGATGCCTGTCCGGGGCGCACATCAACGCATGTCGGGGGGATTAATATTAGGACAATTAAATGACTTACTCACCAAGAAGCCACCAACGTGCCAGCTTGTAGCCTGTTCTCAACCATACTGTTGGTCAGAATGTGTTTTGATCAAGGCCACCTCGCAACAATGTTACTTAATTGTATTTGCGCATCACAGATGATCTGTACACTGATTTAATAAAAAAATGCCTCCTGTTTACATAAACAAATGCATCTTGTGATGGTGCCTCTATAGCGATGTGTGTGCAGTCGACAGCTCCGATTACAGCAGGAAAACCGGCCGTCGCTACAAATTGCACTTTTATGTCGTCCTGTTCAACTGCAGTGTGGGAATTTAATATATCTGGCTGACATTCGGATGGTTCCAACCCACACAGCTGGCATGGCTCTGCTCACTGTCGACTGGCACAGTCCCGGTCGGTCGGCCAGCTCCCTCTGAAATGACCCTGTGGCTAGGAAGCCCAGTGTGGTCAGCACCTGTATGGGCACAGGTAGGACATGGCTCCTGGACGTGTTGCGCTCCAACAATTGCCGCAGCTCCGTGCACAGCTCTAAGCGAATTGCCCTCGGGAACGTAAAGCGGCTGATGATCCAGTCGTCATCCTGAGGTCTCTGGAAACCCGTTCTCTTGGCACTGCTCCATTGGCAACATCCTCCAACAGGTCCAAAGCTGCCATTGTTGTGAACGGTATCTTCTGCACCATTTTACGTAAACTTTTATATCCGCTCATCTGATTGCAAACACCTGGGTGTGTTAAGTGTTCATCTTAGTGTCTCTGATGTGCATATCACTTTGAGGAATTACCTCGCCAACGGCTCAAAAGCAATAGAAACGTGCGTACGCTAGTCAAGAAGTTGGCGTGGAGGACTGCACATTTCCACGTTCATTTCGCTCTTGATACATCTGAATGTGAGCGTAGATAAGTGCATACGCCAAGTTTTTGTGCGTATGCACGCTTTGTACATGAGGCCCCTGGTCGCCCAGCCAATCCTGGTGCGGGCTACCGATAACTGGATGAGTCTGCTCTCGCTCAGCCAAGACTTTACCATGTTCAAAAAGATCAAAGCAATGGTGCCACTAAAATCCCCTTACAAGCCTGTAACTGAGTATTTGAGAGACAGCTGGCATTTTGTTAAAAGTATAACCGGCAATGAAGAAGCGAGAAGGCTGTGGCTGAGCAGTGCTATGGGACACCCGGTTGAAGCCAGGGGTTTGGCTCAAGAACATTATAGCCAACTTGTACTCAAAGGTGGAGAAGATGAGGAAGGATGGCTCAATAGAAGCGCGGGTCCGGCTGGAGAAAGGACAGACCCTCACTCAAATATGGCACGAGGTGCAGACGAACATATCAACAAGTAACTACATGAAGGCCCTGAGATATTTAGCCAAGGGCCAGAGAGATGAACTAGACTTCGTGACAATGCCGAGAGACACAACCTTGCCTCACAGCGGTGCAGAAGTGGGACTTGAAGAGGAAAATCCACCAAGAAAAAAGGGAGAAAGAGTCTCGGCCACCAGCCAAGCCTAAAGCACCGTACGAGCAGCAGCAAATAAGGAGGCCGCTGCAGGGAGCACCAGGCCGCCAGGCTCAGACCGGACTAACCAGAGGTGTCCAGAGTAAGCCACCTAATCAACCGAGACCAGGTCCGAAGCCCGACCCAGAAAGAAAAGGAGCATATCTTCCGCCAGGTATATAGGACCCTTACTGTACAGTCCCTTCCAAACCAAAACCAGAGCTGTCTACCATACTCAACCAAGTTTTTCTTTCAGAGCCCCGCGTCCTAAACCTGGGGGCCAAGCATACTGGCTTTTCAAAGATAACTCAAAGCTTCTATTTTTGTTAAGAAAATGATTATGAAAAAGAATCAAAATAAAACACTTTGAACATCGATCACACCAGCCACTTTGTCACAATGTTTTTTTGTTTTTTTTTTGACAAAGCCTATTTGTTTTCTTTTACTGCTCATTACTTTTCTGTCTCTGGGGTTTCTTTATTTGTACAAGTCAGAGATGACAAAAGTTTTATACTTTATTTTCCTACAGAGTTGTGTTTCAGTGTGAGCTAATGACTGTTTTCGTTTATTGTCCATCGCCAAAAGTAGCGTGGCTAGATTCAAGAACGACTGCGGTGACATAGGTGAGAAATACACCCACACCATCATCGGAGGGGTCCATCCAGCAGTCTGCCAGTACCCCTTGAACCCGGGGCCAGTTGAAGAAATGGACATGATAGTGAGAGCGCTGAGCGCCCTGGGGATTATTCGGAAAGAACCTAATCCCATTACCAACAGCTCTTTTCAGGCGGTGAAGAAGCCTGAGTCGGCAGGAGGAGTTTAGCGACCAGTGACAAACTTCAAAGCTCTTAATCGCCGGACAGTGGTGAATAAGGCGAGCCTGATCAACCCCAAGGCACTCTGAAGACACTACAAGTCAAGAAATACAAGTCCTGCATTGACTTAGCGAATGGATTCTTTACCGTGAGGTTGGGGAAGGTGAAGACGGCATTTAGGCATAAGGGCAGAGCCTACGTGTGGACTCGACTACCCCAAGGATACAAGAACTCGCCCAATGTTTTCCAGTCGGCGGTAATGGATATC
>NW_007577890.1:747969-752589 GCF_000690725.1 Stegastes partitus
ACGACGTGTTCATCGCCGATGACATGGAAGATGAGCACTTGGAGAAACTACAGCAAGTCGTTGAGCAACTGACAGCAGCAGGTTTGAAGCTAAACCTGCAGAAATGTCAATTTGGGCAGTTTCAGGTGAACAGCCTAGGGTTTCAAGTCTCTACAGACCTGGCACTATCGGAAGGGTTTGGGGAGAAATTAAACCAAATCCGACCCCCAACATCATTGAATGGGCTCCAGAAAATTCTGGGACTGTGTAACTATGTCAGAGACCATGTTCCCAGTTAACCTCTGTACGCTAAACTGAACAACGGGACCCTGAATCAGATGTCAACACTGACCGAACATGGACATGGACAGCTGCAGATCAGAGTCACTTGGAAGAGCTCAAGAAAGCCATCCAGGAGGCCCTGAGATTGGAGCCTTGAAGTTTGGATACCAAGCTGGTGGCAGAAACTAGCTGTGAGGAGGAAGACACAGTGGTGAAAGTCAGCAACACGGGAGCAGGGATGGTGGCACTTTGGAGCTACACCCTGACCTTGGTGGAGAGAAAACATCCCCCTGAAGAAAAGGAACTGGCAGTTCTGGCCAGGTATTGGAACGCCCTGAAAACTTAGCGCAGGGCCAAGGCATCAGAATCATCACCCAGAGCCAAGTACATCGGTTCCTGAGAAAAGCCACTGTGGAGAGTACAAAAGCAACCAATCCGAGATGGGGAAGATGGGAAGATATACTGTTGGACCCAGACCTCGAGATTAGACTTGTGCCACCCTCACGCAGAAAGACAACAGAACTGGAAAAGACACAAGAAGACCCACATGAGTGGACACTTTACATCGATGGATCAAGGAAAGGGCCTGACAGCACTGCCGATTGAGGCTTCATTCTCAAGCAAGGAGAAGCATGGAAGGCAGCATGTAAGCGGGAGAAGTAACAGCAGTCCTGGAAAGATTGCTAGAACTAGAGAAGTGGAAAGTAAAAAGAGCCAGAGTAATAACCGACAGTTATTACTGTGCACAAGTCATGAATGAAGACCTCCCTATATGGGAAGAAAATGGTTTTGAAAGCACCAAGGGGAAAGCGGTAGCTCATCGAGACCTGTGGAAGAACAGCGGGGCCGAGTTGTACCTCAATATGGACCTTGAGGTGATACACCAGAGAGCTCAAACCAAAGAAGGAGCTTACTGGCAAGGGAACGACAAGGTCGATCGTTTCGTCCAAATGAGAAAAATTGTCTTTGTCGGGATGGAGGAGGGGGAACAGACACGCAAAGGACGGGTAGTTCCAGAAAAGTGCGTGAAGAGGGTAGTGCAGGCTGTACATGAAGCGCTTGGCCATGCTGGCACACTTCCCACATGGTGTCAAGAACAAGGGGTGGTGAGGATTTATTGTCCGCCGTACACACTGCAAGCAAACAGGGTGGTGGAACGCACTATAGGCCTGGTGAAGAACTGGACAGGCAAGAACGCTAATCCCAGAGAGTGGAGCACCAGGGCCCTCGTCGTGGGAAGGGCCTTGAATGATCGACATCGAGCTGACAGGCCCTCCCCTTCTGAAGAGCTAAACCAACGCTCCTTTGTCTCAAAGGAAATAGGGCAAGGATCTGAAGACAAGAAGGAGATCTCCAGCCCTAAGGTGCCATTTCGAGTAGGGCAGCGGGCCTGGATCAGAACTAGAGATGCTCCCACTGGATCCACAGTAAAAGCAAAATACGAGATACCTGACATAGTGAAGGAGATTTTGGACAGTAACACGGTGTTCCTAAATAAAGGAGGAATCCAAGGAGTAGAGCAGCTGAAACCAGTTCCAGACTAGAAGAAACTAGGAACCAAGAACCATGACCACGAGCACACAAGGCCTACCACCCTTCATTGGAGTGGCCACGTTAAAGGGGTGGTTGCCATACGGAGAAGTACCATGGGGCTCTGGGCAGGCAGAACCTTGAAGAAATTGGATTATGCTAAAAACAGACTCCTGTCAGAAGAAAAGGAGATGCTGGAGTGGAAGGAGATGAAGAACACGTGTGTGGTCTGTTGGAAACTGACCACATTGGAAGTGAGATGGGAAGGCCCTGGCCAAGAGAAGCCAATCCGGGTCAGGTCAGGAAAAAGAGAGTGCAAAGATATGTGTCCTAAGCCAGTGAAGGTGCTTGTGCATTCATGTGTGGGCACTGTAGAGTCATTACACTGCACAGATTGTTCATTGTGACCCAGTGGGACATGCATGGAACGAGACCTGATTTCACCGGCTGCACCTGCCAGTGGAACGGGTAAAGAATTATCCTCTGCAACAGTTGTAACTTTCGAAGACGGGGTAGACGACTGATGCAGGTGACCCAAGCTGAAAGATGGCAGGTGAGAAAATACATTGATCTTGTCCTCCACCTGAAACCAGTGGAAGACTCTGGCTATGCTGCCACAGCTAGCCCTAGGACAACCAAGTTACCTGCAGCGGGCCCTGGAGCAAGTGGAGTTGGAGCAGTGGCATCAGCGCCACCCCTCTACCCCTCGGCACAAGCCTGCAGAGGAGGGAAAGAAATGCATGGGCAGGGGTGCGAGGAACGACCCCTGTGGGAGAAGGTGGTGTCAGAGGCCTGGCCCTGCAGTCCAACGATGGCTCGGATGGTGACCCCACCAATGGCCTCAACTCAAGTCCCGCTGGTGTTCAGAGTTTATTGAGACCCTGATGGTCCCAGATACACGTCTGGTATGGACAAAATACCAGACTCTCATCGAGAGATGGCTCAAGCCCATGAATGGGAAGGGCCTTGGGAGCTAACTACCTGGGGGAGGCTGGTGGAAGAAGTTTCTGACGACCAGTCCATCCCCTTGGAGGAGTCAGTCCCGATCCCCAGAGAAGAGGGAGCCAGGACCACTAACCTGGCCTACAGCATCACCAGCCTAGATGCCTGGGGACATGCAGGTGAAAAATCTAAAGAGAAGAGTAAAGTGTTTACAGTCACCCCGGAAGAATGGCACCGGGACGGCACCGTTCAACTGGTGAATTCCTGGGTGTCCAGATCGGCCACGCCCAGTAGGCCGGATCAAACGCTGAGGATAAAAGTGACCGTGAGGATGGTGATGGTGCCATACGAGGGAGTGTTTTCCGTCGGAGGGGAGTTAGCTTGTGTGGAGGACCCTGCGCCTGTTGCTGAGCCCCAAACCGAGAAGGAGAGAAGTGGTGGCAGAGGTTGGATCGAGTGTTTCCTGCCCAAGGTTGGACGGAGGAAGCCCAATCCCAACCAGAAACACTGAAAACCCTGAGGCACCCTCACAAAGCTGTCGCAATGCCGTACCCTGAGCCTCAAAAGATATGTCCATGGACAGGAAGACTTTATCTGAAATTGCCCTACAAAAGAATATGGGTAGACCACCCAGAAAGAGATTTTCTCTACTCCAGAAGAAAGTGCAGATTGGACAAATATTTCTGTAGCAATTTTGAGTATGTGCGACGAGCAGACACAACAGGACTGGGAGTCTTCAAGATTCTCTTTCCAGTGGTGCGAGAAGGAGATGACCTGCAAATAGGGCAGAGACGAAACAAAGCACAGGCAAGAAAAATGGGAATAATATGGGGACCAACACTCAGATGTCCAGCATCAGCCCCATGGATTTTAAACACCGTCTGTTTTTCACTACAAAGATAGCTAATCACAATTCGCTGGTGTCCAAACTATGCTGATCCGGTGCAAGGAGAATACATCGAGATGTGGGTAGGAGAATTCCTGCTATGGACCAACAGCCCTTTCATGAACCAGAGCGTGCAGGACAGGAGTCTGAAGCCAATGGGCATTTGTGCTTGAGAACCAGACCCTGCCGCTGCGCACCGGATGCTACGTGCTGGAAATGTCATTAGAAGCTTGAAGAAAGCTCCCCTTCATGGGAGAGTCACATGTAACAGACCGTGACAGGTTCAACTGCATTCCTCACGATCGTTGGGCAATGGTGCCAGAGTTGGTGACTCAACGAGATGAACCTCTGTATGCAGAACTGGTTCAAGTTCAAGGCACGGGACCGCCTGGGGACCCCTTATGAGAAAGCTTGGATAGAACTCTTGCAGGGGGCCTACTGGACCGACTTCAGCTACGTCAAAGGGCCCTTGCCTCAACCAGAAAGGTTGAGGGTTACATGTTGGAAATGGGTGTGGCGAGGGCTGGATCCAAAGCTTAAGACACACCCTGCACCGATAATGACCGAGCTACTTAAAGGGAGGATCCACAGAGACCAGGAAGGTTATCATAAAAGACGGCCACCCATCATAGTGCCGTTGGATAAAGGAGTAGCAGACGCTCGTCCAAGGAACAAGCCTGAGGCACCCTGGACATGCCCGACTTGTGGCACACAGATAAGACAGCAGGGGAAGAAACAGCGGAGGAGACCATGGAGCTCCAGGCTATGACTCAACCACTGATGGAGGGTAATTGGCAGACAAAACAGGCATCGGCATTGGAACGGAAAAAGGATTTGCTTTTGTCTTATGGTTAAGTTTTTTGCAGTACCTCAAGTGGGTCGACGCCGTCTCTACAGTCCTCGGGCGGGTCGAGGCCATTTCTCCTGTTCCTGGTCTCGAGTGGGTCGACGCCTTCTCCGCAGCCCTCGGGCGGGTCGACGCCGTATCTCCTGTTCCTGGT
>NW_007577890.1:754352-760837 GCF_000690725.1 Stegastes partitus
GGAGCCGATCAGGGGAGATCGCTGGCAGCTGTGGCTCATCAGCTGTGCCCAGCTTAAATACTGGCGTCTCACAGAAGACCGACGCCAGAGGATTGTGATACCTACCACGGGTTCTCCTCCTCGGCTCCAGCACTCAGCACACCTCCAAGCTCTCCAGCGTTTTGTCACCCACGGGAATTCACTACCACGGACACCTTCACCGAGAGACCCTTCACGAGAGCACCCCCCCACGAACACTGAACCCTGAGCACCGGACCCCTGCGCACCACCCCGGTTTCCCTCGTCACGGCTCCCTCTCTGCACGAGGAAAAACCCCACACACTCTCAGGCACCGGCTCGTCTTGCACCACTCTCGGGACCCCCCTTCCTCGGATCACAACCCCAAAGAACTTCACCCCACCACCTTCCTTAAATAAATAAATCCTGTTTCTTTAACCCTTCTCCCCGTCTCCCTTTTCGTTTGGGTCCACCCGCACTGTCACTGATCACGAGTCGTCACAGAAGAGGTAGTTTATGCAGCACACACTAAGAATGTGTCCTGTGCAACTATACTCCAAGAGGAGGCATGTTTTGGGGATACTACAATTTTTCCTGTGCAGCACCATCCCCTACCCTGCACTTGAGAGTCAACGAGGCCTCAAGCTCTCACAACACCACAGAACTCACCCAGAATGTGACTATGAGCCAAGGTACAGCCTCTACACCCTCACCGATTACACCTATCATCACTGCATCAGCTCAAGAAGCCACCATAGATCTGGTAGATCCGGATTGTCAGCCAAGAGACCGTAGCCATCACTGTAATTGCAGCAGAGAGCTAGCAAGAGAGTATATGACACAAAGCTCCCGTCTTGAATCCCTGCTACTGGAATATATGGTACAAGTGCCTGACTCAGGACTACATGGTGATAACACCAGCCAAACAATCTGTGTTCTATGTGGCTGAGGGAATATACGCACTCCGACCTGGGGCTCACCACGAAGATTGGGTTTAATGACACTTTGTCCTGGTTATCGGGGGTCCCGCTAAGACACTTCAGGGGAACTTTCCCTTGATGCTATGCGAGAACTGGCCAGGGCCTGGCTGGACCACAACAGACCGACATGTACGTCAAGAAACTTCTAACACCCGTCGAACTGATGACAGCACCACAAGGAGACTTCCAGAAGATAGATGAGTGTGTGGTGGAAAAGGTGGTTGAGGCGTTGGATGGAGCAGAGTATGTGAGCAACGGTGCTTCGCCTAGATGCCCGTTATGGCAAGAATGGAATAAGTTCTATGGTGTGTGGACCTACAACTGCAGCGGGTTAAAGGTTTACCAGACGGTCAAAGTGTGAGGGTCCTAGACTTTGTTCACTGGGTTTTTGGGTTTTTGTCTGTCTGTGTTTTGGTGGGTGTGTCTCTGCTCTTTGCAGGCTGGGCGGAGCCGATCAAGAGACACGCACACGCTGGCAGCTGTGGCTCATCGGCTCATCAGCCGTGCCCTGCTTTTATACTGGCGTCTCACAGAAGATCGACGCCAGAGGATTGTGATACCTACCACGGGGTACAGTCAGGCCACGAGCTGCTACAGCGCACTGAGCAATTCTGATGTTCTCTAGCTTCGAGTTTATGGTATGTGTTTCTCTGCCTGTCTCCAGTTCTCCTCCTCGGCTCCAGCACTCGGCACACCTCTAAGCACTCCAGCGTTTGTCACCCACGGGAATTCACGGACACCGGGAGACCCTTCACGAGAGCATCCCCCCACGAGCACCGAACCCTGAGCACCGGACCCCTGCACACCACCCCGGTTTCCCTCGTCACGGCTCCCTCTCTGCACCGGGAAAACCCCCACGGACCAAGACACTCTCAGGCACTGGCTCGTCGTGCACCACCCTCGGGACCCCCCTTCCTCGGATCACGACACCAAAGACTTCACTCCACCACCTTCCTTAAATAAATCTGTTTTCCTTTAACCCTTCTCCCCGTCTCCCTTTTCGTTTGGGTCCACCCGCACTGTCACCGAGCACAAATCGTCACACAAAGGGATTTTGCAGGCCTGGGAAGAAGGATACACCCGGAGCAAGACTTCCACCTGGTGGGGTTTACAGAAGCAAGAGCTGCTGGATTGGGTGGTCCCCTGCCTGTCAAAGACCACAAACTATTGGGTAAAGTACCAATACTTGGCTTCCGTCTACTCTAAGGAACGTGACATATGGCCTGGAGATTGGTCTAAGCCGGAACTGTATGTCAGCCCTAGACCCTGGAGTATGGTGTCTGACAAAGCTAACACGACATGTACCATCGGCCTGGCTAGACGACATTGTGAAGGAGTGCCAGGCTGGATCGACCACTGTCAGAGCCACTACGGTGAGGAGTACGAGAGCTACAGGTTGGAGGTAAAGTGGGTGAAGAGTAACGCAGACAGCATATGGAAAAGATCAGCACCGGTGGGGGTTGGATGTGCCAAGACCATTCCACGACATCAGATGAAAGACAGAAAGGACCTGAATGGGAAAATAATCCCTCAAGTTGCAGACCCCACGATATTTCTAGCAGAAGGACATGCCTTCAGAAAGAGTTTCTGTGAAGGCCTAGACCCTAAAGGATTCGAATGGCTGGGATCCAATCGCCTCTACAACAACGGAACCTGCCACTCACCAGCGGAGCACTGGGTGAAGTGTGGCAAGGGGAGGAAAGAGCGCGAGTGCTGCTGGTACGAACTAGCGGGGAGTATGGTGACAGGAACAGCTACAACAGTGGTGGAGTCCCGCAACCATCCTCTGGTCTTCTGGTCAGAACGGCATCCACGAATTTCCTCCGTCTGAAGCGATCTCCGACAAATGTCGCTCTATCATGCACTTTTATACCCCTGCTCTCCCCCTCCACACAGTAACCGTTTATCCTTAACACATACTCATTATTGCACACACACACATTTCTAACAGACATTAACTCTATACCCCTTAGTCATGATGAGTTTCATCTTTCGGCCGACACCCAGTTCCGCTTTTTAACAGATACCGTTTACCAAAAGAGGAACCATCAAATGCTTTAGCATTGAGTTCATACTGCGATCATTCTGTGACTCCTGGCCTCATATGACCTATCTGTCTTAAGGACACTCACCTCATTTGCTCTTAACATAAACTTCTTCACCTTCATTCATATACTTTTAAATCAAGATTACAAAAAATCGTCTTAGCTCCACACAGTTGGAATCATTGGTTTAAATTACAATACCTTTTAAGAATCATTATTTCAAATTTACTCACTCAATCATCATGGTTACAGCACAGCATTTCCGATCATAGAGTTTTTTATATTGTGCACTCAGAGTCAGTTTTCTTTGTTAGTGGCTGCTTCTGGGATCTCAAATCTTGACTCCATTTTACAGCCCTCACAAAATTCAAAGCTTCCTCAGACTGAGTGTCCTGCCACAGCTCCTCCATTAAACACTCTTTTGTATTTTTACCTTTATTGTTTTCGGGGTAATCCTAGGTGGGGTTCAGTCCCTGGTAGGGTCAGGCATTCAGGGCCTCAGTCGTTGAGTTCAGCCTTTCAAATTGCCTCGAGTCCCGCACGCTCCAGCAGATAGACAGGTAAGAATCAGGCAGGAAGGTTTAAGTGTTGGTGTGAGGTTAAATGTTGGTGGTTTTGTATCCTCACAGTCGATACTGGGAGCAGCGTAAACCTATGGTTCGTGTGCGATGATAGTTTGTAGCCTAGATAAGCAGCAGCCTAGAGTCTACAGTTTGCTGTTTGGGTATAGCGGTGTTTGTTTTGGCAGAGTTTTTTGCTAATCCGACAGTGGAGCAGTTTGAAAAGTGTAGAAAGAAATTTGTTTGCGATTGCTTAACACGACAATTTAATTGTCTCAACTTGATTCGTTAAACAGAAGTTTAAAATAGCTTTGCCCTATATCCTGGTTAGTGAAGTTTTTCCTGTGGTACAGTCAGAGTCTCCTGGTCTGACGACTGAGGCACGGCAGCTGTGTCCGTCAGTGAGAATTGGTCTGCTGCAGAGGATCTCTCAGGGGTCAGTCGCTCTGCTGCTCAAAGGGAGACTCAAGTCAAGGCGTATTTTGGTGCTTTGAAAGAATAGTGGTTGTATTAAATACGCTAGTGAGAAAGGATGCTCTTTGACAGATGGTGGTGCAGCCTGTAAAGCTGATGATTTAGCCTCTGTCCATGAGTTTATGATGTTGTAGAAGAGTTTTGCAGCAGGTCGCGACTGTCACAGACGAATTCACCCTACATTCAGAAATACACTGAGGACATAGCTATTGGGACGTGTATTGTGAATGAGCAGGAAGGTGAGTGCAGGAACCTGATGAAGGCCTTCACTGAATGAACTATATAAATGAAAAAAGATGAAATACGACCCCCCTCCCCCCAAAATAAAAAATAAAAAATAAAAAATACAATCAGATATTCAAAGATGGAATTGCACCCTTTCATGAGCCTCACCCAAAGAATCGAATCTGTTAAAATGAACATTGTCCCAAGATTTCTGTTTTTGTTTCAAGCTATTCCCTTAGAAATCTCTACAAATCAAATTTCTGAATGGGATTAAATGGTCTCTAGGTTTATCTAGCAGGGAAGAAATCCCAGAATAAGGTTTAAAACTCTAGCTGACAAAACAGATCGAGGTACGGCTTTACCAAATTTTAAAGATTACTACGTCTCAGCTCAAATTATGCCATTACTGAATTTGTGGAATCAAGACTGTTGTCCCATGTGGAAGGCCATTGAGCTGTTATTATTTAGTGACCCTCCAGTGTGTGCAATTTTGGGCAATAACGACATGGGACCATTCATAAACATGCAAAACCCATGAATAAAATTTCAATTTAAAATCTGGAGCTCCATTAAGAAAGAATATAAGTCGGGGTGCCCTGGTAGCTCAACCCGATAAGACAATGACCCATGAACAGGGCTACAGGTCCCAGACGCAGTGGTCGTGGGATCGACTCCCAAATACGGCCCTTTGCTGCAGCTCCATGGAAGCAAATGAGGCTCGTCTGATTTTGAATTTCAAAGCCTTTCTAACTTTGAATTTTGTTGCCATTGAAATTGTTTATGTGAATTACTTTGTCTGAATTTAGCCCATCTAAATTTTAGTAAGGCAAAATTTCAGGTGTAAAAATTCAAAGCCATGAAAATTCGATGGTGCTCAAATTCGACAGGTTCAAAATTCGCTGCATCAAAATTTGTCTTTCACATCCGGGGACTTAGACTTAAACAATCGATTCTGGCCGAAGTTGATCCAATGCCCAGCCAATCAAGTTACACTCCTCTGGTCATGTGACGCTCACAGTTGAATGTAGAGGATGACAGTCATCAGCCATGGTGACAACCAGTGGTAACAGCAGCGCTTCAGTGAGTAACCCTGTATTTTTCTTCTGTGTCGTTTGTTTTTTGAGAGTCAGTAACCGGTAATGCAGGACACGCTTCTTAAGATCCGGATTTATTGGATAATATCCCCAACGAGGTTTTAACACTTGCATTGGTTACAGTTTAGCTAGAACGGCTAAAGTTGTGCCAGCCTGAAACGAAAGTTTATACTGAGTACTAAGGCACTAAATATGAGTTTATGTCAAGGTCTGACTGACCAAAAACAGTAAAAGGGTCACACTGACCGCTTAATCTTCACTGGGGTCGCGAAGGGCTGGAGTCTATCCCAGCTGACTCAGGGTGAAGGCAGGTTCACCTGGACAAGTAACCAGTCTATCACAATGCCACACTTAGAGCAGGGGTCGGCAACCTTCAACACTCAAAGAGCCATTTTCCCAAGGAAAAGAAAAGACCGGGAGCCACAAAACCC
Organism: Stegastes partitus; assembly: GCF_000690725.1. Taxonomy (NCBI): domain Eukaryota; kingdom Metazoa; phylum Chordata; class Actinopteri; family Pomacentridae; genus Stegastes; species Stegastes partitus. Next base: position 760,159 of record NW_007577890.1, read on the forward strand.
TTTTGACATCTAAAATGAAGATAACACTGCACATATCGTTTTTACCTTTATGCTATGTATAAAAAACTACAGTGTATTGCATTTATGAAATCAGTGAACTGCTACAGAGAAAATTTCATTTTATTTCTGCAACAAAAACATTTTGAACTCCAAAAAACAAAAAGAATGACACTGGGTTGAAGGTTACTTTCAAATGAAATACTCAACGTCTATTTGAGTCCTCCTTGTATATATGAAATAAAAAGCTGATCTTAAATTATCCACCTGCAGCAAAGTAAAAATGCCGTCTGGTTGTCCTGCTGACTGCAGCTGGGACTGCTGCTCCACACTACCAACCGCCTGTGAACGCTTTGGGACGGGAGGAGCTCACGGCAGCACTACTGCTGGCTGACAGTAACTGCAGAACGATACGTGTTGTCACGTCAGAGTCTCCAAAACACCAGAAAAGTCTCCAGTAACACCAGAAAGAGTCGCTTGATTTGTCACTCGTGGCTTTTGACAAAAAAATAAAAAATTAAAAAAAATTGCCAAGAGGATTTGGAAAGTTGCCAGATTTAGTGAGAAAGTTACCCAGTTGGCAACAATATACGTGCTGGCGGGTGTCGCACATCGGCGGTTGTGACACATATTTTGAGTGAAAAAAAAATTAAACATTTATTTTAATGTTACAAGTTCACAA
>NW_007577890.1:762027-770090 GCF_000690725.1 Stegastes partitus
TAGGAACTTCTTCAGGGCAGGGATTAGCTTCTGTCCAATCACACATTATTATTATGTTATTATATGGTAGAAGCAGTAGTATGTTGTTTTGCTTCTACAGGAAATGTGGCTAAAGGTCTATAACACACGTTTAGTATTTCAATATTTGCATGTGATTAGTAGTTTGGCCTTCCCTACCATAAAGTGACTTGTCTTGCTCTTCTTCACCTGCAACTTGTTGCCCCTCATCTTAAGTGGATATAAATATTTGCTATTAGAAGACTAAAAAAGGAAATAGTCCATGAAAAAGGACATATGGGTCGTTGACAAACAACCTGATGTTGACTGTTTGCATGTCACACAGACTGATAAAAAATATTTTTATGACAAGTCATTTTTATGACAATAATATCAAAGATGTTGTGAGTGGTTAAAGATTTTTACTGAGAATTTCAGAATTTGAACATTTTCAGAATTTCATACATTTTGATATATGTATTTACATACATCAAAAATGTCATCTGGTGTGACTGTCCAGCATATGTGTACCCTCAGAAATAAGAGCATAATTTCCATATGATATATAAATATTTAATAGTTCTACAGTGCATATAAAATAATGTTAATTTTTTTCAATAAAGAATAAAAATAAAATTTCCCCTTGAAAGAAAAAACCTTCAATTCAAAACAAGAGAAAAATTAAAGGAACCAAACAACAAAAAGGGGGGGAAAAAAAACACAAAATGAAAAAGAACACATATATATTTGTAAAGTAGAGCAATAACAATTTAAAAAATCAGGAAAGACAGCGAAGGTTTTTTGTTTGTTTGTTTGTTTTCTGTCTGGCTTATGTCAACCACCCATATGAACAAAGCAGTAGTGACATCTTTTCGTGTTTCTTTCACCTGCTGGCTTGTTGCTTTGCAACCAGGCTCGTAGAGACGAACTGCCTTTTGCTGCCTCCCTCAGCTGTCGCTCCTTCTCCTGCGTCCTCCTCCGTTCAGTTGGCATTCTTCTACATTTAACACCCATGCCACGACAACAATAAAAGATAATTTATTTCGGTAAAAAAAAAGAAAAAGTTTTCTTAATCTACCATTATTTTGTGCAAATGCAAGCTATTACAAGTTACATCAATGATCAAAATGAGCAATAGTATTATTTTTCCTTTAAAAATTATACCGCCTATGTGTGTCACGTCAAGATGCAAATATCTGGATTCAAACATGACCATCATTTGGCGATTAATGAAAGACAATGCGTGCCTGCGTGGTTAATTAAAACAACTTTATACTCACCATCTTTCACAAAGGCAAATCTTCTACACGTCTGTCTCCCTCGGACACATGTACGCACAAGGGACGTGTGTGTCGCAAACAGCAGTAAACTTGAATCTATTAAGGACCTGCTAGAGCACGGTCACATTTTACTCCCAACTCGAGTATTCAACATTTTTAAAAATAAATTTCGGCGGTTTTGCTTAAGTTGATATCTGCGGTCAGGTCAGGGCAATACTTTTGAGCATCAGTTCACATTATTTAATTTTTTATTAATTCCATTTTCCCCGTGAGGGGCACTTTTAACCAAGTGCTTTTAATGGACAGTTGCCCGGGCAACCTGAGCCATGCCCTGAGCACGTCCCTGCTGTTGAGTCTCCTCACTTTAACTTAGTAAAGACAACTTTTCACTGAGGCAAGTAAACAAACTTGTCAGCAGCAAGTTACCTGTACTTTGAAATATGACTAAGCAAGAAACATCTGCAAAACCAGGAGAAACTTGGCAGCTTTCGGCAGCATTCATCTCTCGTAGCGTACACATGCGCGATTGCGCACTGACGGCATCCTTTGAATGAGGCGGTCAAACGTCCAAAAACAAGCGGGAAAATACATATTGCTTGCATTGTGTCACGGTGAGTTTAACTGGTTTTATACGTAGCAAACGTATTGTTGGTATTTTTGTTAGATAATTTGTTCGAACTTTATGTTTTTGATTTAGCCATGTCTGGGACTCTGTAGCCGAAATTATGAAGTTTATTTAGTCGCGTTTTGTTGAGGCTGCGAGTCGGTTCTTTGCAGTCAGACTACCAAAAATGCCGCATTTAAATTAAACATGAGCTAACGTCAATGTAAAGATTAACGATTCTCCTCCTTTGCTCCAGTCTACAGTTCTACCGTTCTACAGTTTCATTTAGCAGACGCTTTTGTCCAAAGCAACGTACAACACAAGCAAGTCTAACGTAATGTAAAGATTAACGCTAGCATGTGAAAGCTAAAGTTAAACAGCCCTTCACGTCACGTTACGCGATGCAAATGTGTACATTTAGAGATAACTGGAGCTTCCAGTAAATACGGCATGCTTACTATGTAACAATTTATCTGATTGGTTTTATTGTTTCTTCTATAGGTTTTGATTTCTGAAGACAGAAACCTAGCTATGCATTGGAAGTGTAAATACTGTTTGTTTTCTTCTGAAAAAAGGGCTCAACTATTCAAGCATTACCGCTTAAAACATGGAAGCTACACCAAAACGACTCCAATTCCTTGCCTCCACACAGATTGTCTGTGTTCATACAAATCATTTAATGCCCTAAAAGTGCATCTTACAAGAAATCACTCCCATGAAGTACACGCTGGGCAGATGAGTGGAAATGATGATATCCCTGTGACATTCCATTGTTCTCTTTGCAATTTTGAAGAACGCTGCACAGAACAATTTTTTTTTCCCCATTTGCGCCAACATCTTAAAAATAACGACACTGTGAAGTGTCCATATGATAACTGCATTTTTGAGAGCAACATTTAAAGCTCATAAATGCAAAGAGCATCAGCTTCCCAGTCAGAAGCGGCTGAAGCCTGACATTGCCTTGCAAGAGGTCCCGGGTTCAAATCCCGGACGAGCCCCCACTTTGTCACAGCCCAGCAAATAGGTTGTGGCAAAAGAGGGGAGACGACACAGGTGTTGTCAGATTTTAACGCAAAGTTTTATTAATTGGTTAAATTAATTTATTCAAAGTGAGATGTGTATGTCAGTAATGTCAGTAGTGTGGGTGCAGATGTCTGGATGCCTGGGTGTGATGTGGTGCAAGGTGTTGTCGGATGTGAGAACCAAACCAAAAAAACACAAACCACAAGTCACGGGCATGAGGAAAGAGAGAGAACAAGCTAAGGGGTTGGCCCTTTTGTAGCCTGGGAGCGCTGCCCAAGCGCGCCACGTAGTTAAGACCACCCACTCCAGCAGTCCAGGGACCTGAGGCAGCAAAGCAAAATCCAGAAAACTAATGTGTTCCACCAATATAGTAGGGGGCCATCACAGCAGCACACCTTACGTTTCAGATTCAGAAGTGGCGCAAGATGTACAAGAAGTCGAGGATTTTTCTGGTGACTCTACAGGCCAAGACGAAAATGAGCAAGAAGCTAAAATTGAAAATTTGGATCACTTACAGCGTCAACGTCAGCATAATTTGGCATTGCTCTTTCTTAAACTGCAGGCAGTTTTGCATTTATCTGACATGGCAGTACAGGAGGTAATTCAACAACTAAATCAGCTTGTTCTTCTCTCACAGCCTCTTTTGCATAATGCCATTCAGCAAATTCTCAGTGAACGTGGTGTCAGTGACAATTCAGTCATGAGAAAGATTCTGAATGCTGTCAAAGACAATAACTTGTTCTTGAAAATGACAGATACTGGCCAGTCACTGTCCACAGCCAGTAAAAGAACCTCATATTTTCAAAGGGAATTTCCTATGGTCATGCCAGTTGAAGCAGACTTACAAGCTTGAAAAAGACTTACAATCACTCTCTTATGTGCCAATTCGGAAAATGTTACAGAAACTATTAAACAGAGCTGATGTTCTTGATAAAATTCTAACATATGAGTGCAACGTTGATGGAATCAACACTTACAGAGATGGCACTCACTATCGCAGGAATGATTTTTTTTTAAGACTGAGACCTTAAGGATTGTGCTTGGCCTTTACATTGATAAATTTGAGATAGCCAATCCTCTGGGCACTTCCAAAAAGAAACACAAACTGTGTGGTATTTATTGGGTTCTTGCCAATCTTCCCTCAAAACATCGCTCCTGTCTCTCTATTCAGCTAGCAATATTGTGCAGAGCAAGTGCAATCAAGCAGCATGGCTATGCAGCTGTCCTGCACCCACTTCTTCAAGACCTGGTCACTCTTGAAAAACACGGTGTCTATATTGAGCATTTAAGCGAGTGTGTGAAAGGAACTGTGCTCTATGTGTCAGCCGATAACTTAGGTGTCCATTTTTTTGCTGGTTTTCAGGAGAGTATCACAGTGCAGCACCCCTGTCGATTTTGCATGGTAAAGAGGAGTGACATCCAGCACATAGAGGTCCGATCAGGAGCATTTGAGTACAGAACCAGCCAGGATCATGACAGGCAAGTTTCTGAAGTTTTAGAGAATCCAAATCTGGTGAAAGAGTATGGTGTGAAAGGTCCTTGTGTTTTAAGTGACAATTTGGAACATTTCCACACTGTCTCTCGGTTTCCACCTGACATTATGCATGACCTCTTGGAAGGTATCATCCCTGTTGAGATGTCTTTGTGCATTAATGACTTGATCTCCAAGAAGTATATCTCCCTTGAGTCCTTGAACAAAGTCATCAAACATTTTCCTTACAAATTCACTGACAGGACTGCTCAGCCTCAGATTATCCCAGCCACATTTGCCTCTAGAGGTACGATTGGCGGTAACGGCCACGAAAACTTCGCACTCATAAGACTTCTTCCACTCATGATTGGTTTTGATGTCCCAGAGAATGATCCAACATGGGAAATTTTAATGCTTTCGAAGGACATCTTAGAACTGTCAGCATCATTCAGATGAACAGAAGATTCTCTTGACTTCCTTGATGCCAAGATCTCAGAGCACAGAGATTTACTTTTAACAGTTTTTCCTCACTTCATATTGCGTCCAAAGCACCACTTTGTGGAACATTATCCACAGTTGATGAGGATGTATGGGCCACTCGGAGATATGTGGACAATGCGCTTTGAGGGAAAGCATAAATTCTTCAAACAAGTCATTCACAACACAAAAAACACAAAAATGTCGCACAAACTCTGGCTGTCCGGCATCAGAGAATGATGGCATACCATGTGGACTCCTCCTCATTTTTCAAGCCATCCATCCAAATGGACAAGGTGTCAATTTCTTTGGTTTCATCTTTTCCTGAGAACATTCAGAACTGGTTGAAACAGAGCTATGCACCTCAGAACACTGTCCTTGTAGCATCATCTGTGAGCATTGATGGCATCAAATACAGTCCAGATATGATTGTGTCTGTTGGTGTTTGTTCATGCCTACCTGAGTTTAGGCAAATTCACAACATCCTTGTCATTAACAGTGATGTTTTGTTTCTGTGCAAACATATGACATTATGGTATAATGAGCACCTGCGTTCTTATGAGCTATCCAGTCATGTGTTATCAATGTCAGTCAACATGCTCTCTGATCTGAATGACCCTTTTCCTCTGACAGCCTACAGAATCAGGGGCAGGACATTTGCTACGCTTAGACATTATATTTTGTGCTGATTGGATGCTGAAGATTTTGATGTCAAGTGTCATGAAGTAACTCAACTTATATTTTATTGAATTTTTAAAATCCTCTGTAGAATCACAACCAGCAATGGAGATGAGAACTACACTAAAGATAATTGTCCATGACAATGACATCAGGAAAATTACACTCTCTGAGAAACCACAGACACTTGACTCCCTTATTGAACAGCTTGAGGAGAAGCTGGGTATTCTGTACAAATTCTCCCTCCAGTATGAGGATCCTGATTTTAACAATGCCTTCGTCAACCTCACTGACATTACTGACCTGACTGACAAACCTACCCTCAAGATAATCGCTCAGGTTCCAACCCCCACACCAAGCACAGCCAGCATGGCTAGCACAGATGACACAGAGATCCTCACTTTTTCGTCCCCTGAAAGTCGGTCATCTCTGACTCGAGCTCCATGGCCCGACAACTTTGAAATTCCTTATTTTCCTGTAGACATCGAGTACAGATTACGCCAGGGGAATCTTCTGTATACGAGAGACAAGACATATCTACAAGTACAAGAGATACTTGAAAAACTTGCCGAGGCAATTTACAGCTTCAAGGCATATCCCTGCGATCAAGAATTCAATAATGTTGCAACTGCACTGATTCAAAAACATCCATGCCTCATCGAACCAGGCTCTGCAATGAGTCAATGTAATCACGATATGAATGTGATGTGACATCTTAGGTGACATTGATACATTTACCCTTATTGGAAAAGTGATTTATTTTTTTCTAGTTTCATCTATTTTTGTGGGAGGGAGCCTCATGGCACTTTCAAACTACTGAATGTTTTTTATTTTCATGAGGAGAAACATGAACACCTACTTTCCTTTTAGCTTTGGTTTTTCTTTTTGTATTGATGCTGACATGATTGTGGTGATACTGATTACCAGCATCAGGTTCTTTAACCAGCTATTGTTGACTTAGTGCAGTTCTACACTCAGTCACTAAGAATTTAAATCAGAAAGCGGGAGCTGTCTGAAACATAAGAAAAAAAGTTGCACATTCAATTGAAAGAAGTGATTTTATTTTGCAGTCATGCAGTAGTTACATTGGAACAGTTAAGCTATATCTGCTGTTCACGTTTTTGATGTTAAGATAAATGTTAGGCTCTGCAATTGACTATTGATTTTATCTATAGTTCACATCATAGTCAACAGAGATATTTTAGCAGGGACTCTTAAAATTTTAACGACTGAGGGCTGTTTTAGGGACTCAATATTAGATTGAAGGCCGCCCAAGAAAAAAAGTCATGTGTCACTTTTTTGTTACATACTTTTTATGTAATATAAAAATTTACTTTTTCATAATTTCACAGGGTTTTGCGACTTTTTGGCAATTTCCTGCAAGTTTTGCATTATCGCGTGATTTGACCTTTTTTCCTCTTTGTATGGGTTCACAAGCCAAAAAAGATTGTTCTGTCTCTTAAAAATTGTATTGGAAGCATGCATTTCATGTCACCTTCACTCATTGGGTCGCCAGAAATGTCTCTGAGATCAGATCTGTGAGCCACCATTGGCTCACAGACTGCACTTTAAGAACCCATGTATGTAAGGTGAACTTTGGCAGTTTTGTTTTCCATGTGTTCTGAACAAAAAAAGTTAAGTGATTAAACTTTGTTTACCGTTCAAACTGTTGTCTTTCTTTGTTACAATAGCTTATCACTTTAAGTTCAGCTTACTTGAAAAGATCAAGGCAATCGGTTTCCTGATATTTTGCTAGTAATGTGAACTCTTAAACTTGTAAGGAACAAGCTAAAGTAGTCAAAATTGGCATTTTATAGTCAACCTTACTAATGATTTTGAGTTAACTTTACTCAAGTTTACTGCCACTGTATGAGTTGTCTGAATTTCTATTTTATAGTTAACTTAATTAATGATTGTTAGTTAACTTCACTGAAGATTACTGCCATTATCTGAGTTTTCTAAACATAGTTATCTTCAGCTTTAAGAACTTAAAATGAACAACCTACTTTACTTGGGAATTTTGAGGCAATCGGTTTCCTGACTTTTTTTAAGTAAAGTGAACTTATAACAATTTACAGTGTTGCGCTTTATTATTAACTCCACCAGGGTTGCCACCCTGTCGGCCATTTCTCCTCTAGTAGTTGTAGCCTATTCCCACTATTTTATCTTTTGTTGTATTAAATTGCAATTACTTTATAATATTACTTAACTTTCTTTATTTACATATTATTTTATCTCATAGTTTTACTATATATAGATATTATCCCTTCCAGTTATCTCTGCTTCCTTCTTTTCATCAGGTAGAGATATTTCAGCTATTTGCTTTCGTCTCCTCCAGTCTAACACGTTACCATAAATTCACTGTTTATTCCACAGCTACACCACTTATTTAGACTTTGTATTCACAAAGCTTCATTCTACCACAAAACACACTTCTTCACTGAAAAAAATTTGGAGTGCCATTTACTTAAAAAAAGCTAGGTAACAATTTCCACACAGAAATTCTTTGTAACTTTTACTTAGGAAATAGTCA
>NW_007577890.1:770940-772118 GCF_000690725.1 Stegastes partitus
CCTGTGCTGCATTTCCACTGATGACGAGGATCTTGAGGACATGATGAGCAGAGTCTTCTTCACCTACATCCTGTGAAACACATGTGATTCAGGAGTCAATATTATACACATTTTTTCTCTTAAGTTCCCAAGAGGTGATTCATGATGTTAAAACAGCCAGTTCAAATAACCTATACATACAGAGACCACGGCATTGGTTAAATGCTGGGGAAGTATTTAGGTAACTATTGATTTTATTTTATTTGATCTTTGTCTGGGTTAACCCAGGTTTGCACTTTAATTTGTCAGTGTACACTTGGGTCACTGAGGCAACCACCATTTTTTTCAACAAGATTGTCTAAAAAATCCAGAAGGTTGTTTTAAATACAATTTTTCATACTTTCAAAACATTTGCTTTTCAAACATTTCAGATTCAGAACCAGTTGAAAAATTGGGACACATTGCAATTAATTGCCAATTTAAGTTAATGGCCTAATATTTGTTAATCTGAATACAAATGTTTTTCCTCATATATAGTGGCACGTGACTTTTACGTAAATACATTAATACACAAAGAACAGAGGTTATAGTATTAGGTTGGAGAAGAGATACATTTACTATGGTGAGAATAATCATCAGAAAATCCCAAATTTTCAAAATGTACCTGGCAGTCTTTGATCAGCTCCTCTCCGGACTCTCCAAGGAACTCCATTAGGCAACGTATGATGAGATCTCTTCTGCCTTCAACATGTTGCTATAAAACAGAGAAGCAAATTTATTGCAAAGAACATGTATATGCAAACAGATACACAAAGTTCACTATGCCATGGGCAATGTAATTAAATTCTATTCATTTATTTATTTAATTAGAGAGAGAGAGAGAGAGAGCGAGAGATAGATAGATAGACAGAGAGCGAGAGATAGAGAGCGAGAGAGAGCGAGAGATAGATAGATAGAGAGAGATAGAGAGCGAGAGATAGAGATAGAGAGAGATAGAGATAGATAGAGAGCGAGAGAGAGATAGATAGAGAGCGAGAGATAGAGATAGATAGAGAGCGAGAGATAGAGATAGATAGAGAGCGAGAGATAGAGAGCGAGAGATAGAAAGATAAAGATAGATAGATAGAGAGAGAGCGAGAGATAGAGATAGATAGAGAGATAAATAGATAGATAGAGAGCGAGAGATAGAGATAGATAGA
>NW_007577890.1:772588-773224 GCF_000690725.1 Stegastes partitus
GAGAGAGCGAGAGATAGAAAGATAAAGATAGATAGATAGAGAGAGAGCGAGAGATAGAGATAGATAGAGAGATAGATAGATAGAGAGAGAGAGAGATAGAGAGCGAGAGATAGAGATAGATAGAGAGCGAGAGATAGAGAGCGAGAGACAGAAAGATAGATAGATAGACAGAGAGCGAGAGATAGAGAGATAAATAGATAGATAGAGAGAGAGCGAGAGATAGAGAGATAAATAGATAGATAGAGAGAGAGCGAGAGATAGAGATAGAGAGATAGATAGATAGATCGAGAGCGAGAGATAGAGAGCGAGAGATAGAGATAGATAAAGAGCGAGAGATAGAGATAGAGAGATAAATAGATAGATAGATAGATAGATAGATAGAGAGCGAGAGATAGAGATAGATAGAGAGATAGATAGAGAGAGAGAGAGATAGATAGAGAGCGAGAGATAGAGATAGATAGAGAGCGAGAGACAGAAAGATAGATAGATAGACAGAGAGCGAGAGATAGAGAGATAAATAGATAGATAGAGAGAGAGCGAGAGATAGAGATAGAGAGATAGATAGATAGATAGATAGAGAGCGAGAGATAGAGATAGATAAAGAGCGAGAGATAGAGAGCGAGAGATAGAGATAGA
>NW_007577890.1:774290-775162 GCF_000690725.1 Stegastes partitus
AGAGAGAGAGAGAGCTCAGTGTGTATGAGCCCAACACAAGATGACTGACACAAATTACATTAATGTCCCTGTAACTTTACCTGGCCAAGTGAATCCAGCATCGGTCTGATTTTCGTGCCTGCAACCCCGCCCTTTGTCCTAAATATCTCCAGGAGTTTGGGAGTGTATGTGTCCAGTTTGGACAAAAAGATTCGCTCCAGATTAATTGTTGTTATCCTTCTGAACTCCTCTTTGATCTGAAACACAAGATAAAAACTTGATCAAGACACACGCCTTGCTAGAACAATTAATACTGTAGTCTCCCCAGTATAATATAACACTATTGAGCATCAACACAAACATCTGCCTTCAAAATTAGCATACATTTTAATGCATGGTTCTGTTAAACAGCAAGACACAAGATTACTGACTAGCTGCATTAAGTCCACCTTAATGAAATAAATTTAGTGTGACACAACCATCATCACTATGTGTATATATAATAGTTTTGCAAAGTGTATCTTAATCTTGCAGCCTGCCAAGGATCAGGTAAAGAAACAAGAAATGGATTTGCCTGAGTTTCAAAGAAAAGAGCTGGCCATCTCTCCATGAGGTCTTGAACTGCAGGGCATTCCTTGACAACTTCTAATCTTCGAAAGGAGAAAGACTTCTCCATTTTCTCACTAATTATCTTTTCATTGTTTTTCTTCTTTACTTCATTCAGCAAATCTACTCTCTCCTTCTCTAAAGTGTCCTCTGTCTCACCAAATGGCAGTGGTGGCAGGTAGTTCACTTCAGCTTTCTTCGGCCTTTTGATGCCTTTGGATAAACCCTCTTCATTGGAGATTCTTCTTTTCAGTGTGTTAACCTCCAGCTCTGGAAAGACTAGTTGC
>NW_007577890.1:775702-776931 GCF_000690725.1 Stegastes partitus
GTCTTCAATTGAGGTCAAAGTGAAAAACTGGCCACCAAAATCCATGTCTTGATACATTACAGTAAATGACCCTGGAATAGGAAATGTCTCTTGAATAACATCAGTAAGGTCCTGAAGTGTAGTGGGGATGCCTGAAGGTAGGACCAGTTTGCGAATGTCATCATCCTCCAAAATGATCCGCAGCTTTGCTGGGGTACCCATCTCAACAGGAGGAAGCTGCATCAGGAATACAGAAATTAATATTGAATACACTTAAAATACATCCTTCACATAAATTAGTGCAAAAAATCATGTCATACCTAAAAGGAGAGGCAAATGTGGTGCTTCAAAGTTGTCAATCGTCTTCCTGCTAGAGTGTATGCAGCCAAAGGGTAAAAATCTGTAAGCTCTCTTTGCTCAAGTAAACGCACCGTGCGTGTGTTTTCTAACTCGTAGCTCCTAAGATGTTCATTGTACCATGTGTTTTGTAGTCTGACAAAAAAGGTCAGTTTGCCACAAATCACCATTATCTGCAACACCTCTGCAAAGTCAGGCAAACCTGCAGTGGAACCACAACACACCAACATTCCAACTGCATAGCTAGTGCCTAAAAAGCACACATTATTAGCTACATGCACTGCTGTGACAGCTGGGAATCTGCACTTCACCAGGTCCTTGAAGTTATCCTTAAGTACATCTAAAGAGACTTCTGTTGTTTTTGTGACTTCGAGTGATGGTTTGCCAGCATGTGACTCATGGTAGGCTATCATAAGCTGGTGCTTGTTTGCAAGGGACAGCAAGATATTCCTGAAACACCCTGTTTGCCTGACAATTCTCTTGAAGAAGCTGTGTTTGGCCTCGAACCTCATTGTCCACAGAGAAGCCACAGGGCCAAATTCCTGAATGAGCTGAGGATAGTGCTCAAGGAAGTGGTGCTTAGGTAGGAGCTTTTCTTGGGGGAAAGCTTCAAGGAATCTGCTTCGATGTTCAAAAATAATGCTGTCAAGATAACAGATGCTTTCCACTGTATGGACTGGAGACATGACCAGGTCCACAATGTCTTTCAATGTCATCAGCATTTCCCATACAAGCTCGTGTTCAGGTACTTTTAAACCTATTATTAGAGGCAGCAGACGCAATAAGCACCAATTTTCATGTGCATTGCCTCCCAATGATTTTCGAATGGCAAAGTTACCAGGTACCAGATGAGGGCGATTTGTTTTATCGCTCCACTTGTATGGGAACTGACA
>NW_007577891.1:0-18472 GCF_000690725.1 Stegastes partitus
TTTGGTCTCCACCCACAACGTAGCTGTTGAAGACGCCACCAGCTACAGCGGTTAGCGCTGAAGAAAAAAACAGTAAAGGGCTATAAACACTAAATACCATCTAGAGTTTGTTTTTGTTCCGTTCTTGGCTGCTGTAAAAAGACTCCATGTAAGAAAGACTCCTGCTGTAGATGTAAAAGGCTCTTTGCAAGCCAACACAAAGTCATTGATCGGTAGTTATAGGTCATTATACACAAATAAAAACATAAATATGAATATTGTATTTCATCTGTGCTGATAGATTTCTCTAAATCCTGCCTACTGGGCCTCGAAAATCAAAACATTAGGCTGAAAGATGCTAAAATTCAGTGATAAATCTGTGGTTTCACTTCTTTATCTCCCACATCATACACAGTAGCTACAGACGTTGTTGATGTACTGTATACAAACAGTGCGGCTTTAATTCCTTTAAATGTTGTGTTTTAGTCTGTGAGGAATAGCTATTTCTGGCCTTGAGACACAGCAGCTGACTGTAATGTAAATATTATGTACAGTAATATAAGATCAGATGTGTTGATCCCACACTGGGGAGATGTACACGTTACAGCAGCTAGAAACAAATGAGACGTGCAAGTAGCAAAACAAACGCACAATAAGCCTGAAACAATTATTATTTTAAATGTAATAATAACAGAGTATGCAATTTTAAACAGACAGTAAACCCCAGAAGCAGCTTTTAGCAGGATATTTATAGTTTTTCAGGATCTTTATGGACGATTTTTCATCCTCGGAGACGGACCAGCTTTCCATTTTATGATGGGTAAACTCAAAGCAGAAGTACGACCGCGGCGGGGAGAGAAGAAGAGGCTCCCACAGATCCGCAGGACTTACTTCAATTCGATCACACAGATCGAAAAAGAAATGACCTTTTCCGTGAACTTTTCGCTTTTTTTTTTTTTTTTTATCCGGCGAGCGCCGCTCACACAGAGACAGTGCAGATAGGGTTTGAACACAAACCTTTTGTGAAACGCTCAGACTGACCAGGCGGCTGCTGAAACCCTGATCCAGACAGCTGTTAGGGATCTTCTGCGAGCGCTTTAATCTCTCACTTCAGGTGTATGGAAATTTTTTTTTTGCAATATATCTCATCCCTGGTGGCACCAACTTCAGCAGTTATGAAACTTCTCAGCAACACAACAGTGGCTCCGTGAACCCACTTCAGTGTGCTTACTGGTAAGACGGGCGTGGGTGATGCAGGTATTACCTACTTATTCACTCCGATAAAAGCCGGGCCAAGCTAGTGTTTGTTGACTTCTTGAGTGCTCTCAAAATGTGGTGGAAGTCTATTGTAGCAGCCACAAGGCGCTTAGGCTGAATGTAAACCCTGAGCTGATCCTGTGGATTCAGTCTTTTCTAACAGCGGGTCAGCTTCAATGGACACTCCACACACTGTATCACTATCAGATCTGTCTCTACAGAAAAGCCCTCAGGGTTCTGTATTATCACGGCGCTGTTTACTTTGCATACAGATGACTGCAGGAGCGCAGACCCTGATATGGTCTCTCTGAAATACTCTGATGACACCGTAATCCTGGACGCACATAAGAGGCTCCTGAGTGCCACCGGTGCTTTCGGCTTCCTGGTGGAAAAGCAATCACCTCAATCTGAAAGCATCCAAAACAAAAGGAAACGGTTATTGACTCCCCGTGTAACCTAACACCCCCATCACATCTGACAGTGGATGGGCAGACCATCGAGCAGAGACGAGTGTAAGTACTCGAGCGCTGTAACCGGCCACGGGCTTCACTTTGAAGAGCGGTGATGAACAGATGCTCTTGAAGCGCTAAGAGAGACTCTTCTTGAGAAAATGCAGGTGTCTATTTTTTATTTTTTTTTGCAAAAGTCTGCGCCACAAGCCTTTTACAGATGTTGAGGTTTGACATCATAGCCTGGTTTGGATCTGAGGCCCAAACAGGACCCGTAAGTGGAAAAAAAAACATCATCCAAGATCTCACAGAAAAAAAAAAAACGACTCTTCGGAAAGTCTGAACAAAACCTGCAGACTCAAATCACACACTTCACACCGAGTATAAACTACTGCCAGTGGGGCGTGAGTTTTACAAGTAATGCCAGCAGAGGACTGTACAATATGTTAGCCCTTTTCAGATCATCATATTCTTAGATTACACCGGTGTTTCTGCCAGCGGGTGTGACGCACCTACACGTTGGACCGATCAAAGCTCGTCCGTGATCAACGAGAACCGCCACCTGCGACACCAACAAACGCATTTTTTTTGCCGTGATTATATCCGTGTGTGGTCAACGTCGTGGAGAGACTGTTACACAAGCCAGATGGACGGAGCGTTTCAGGAATGGGCTACGGGTGCCAAAACTAAAAAACTGAGCAGATGATTTTAAAGAGGCCCTATTCTGCACATTTACAGGTTACTAATTTTGTTTTTGGTGACTGCTAGAATATGTTTGCATCATTTATTGTACATCATCATAGTTGTTGCAGCACATCTTCTTAGCTTCTACCTGAAGTGCTACGTTTTAGCGCCTGTCTCTTTAAGGCCACCGTCTGCTCTGATTGGTCCGAAAGTGAAGCAAAGTTGGTCCCGAAATTTCGAATTTAAGCTGCCTCGTAGTGCTTCTGCTAAAGCTGCATAAGCTTTGCAATCTGTCAAACTAGCAGCTACAATAAGAACAATAGGATTTATTTATTATTGTCATTCATGAACATTTTTTTTTGGACAGGATAGGATAGTTACTTTATTGATCCTTTGACAGGAAATTACTTTGTTACAGCAGCTAGATTTAAAAACAAGAACAACAACACACACAGACAACCCCACAATACTGAAGGCACACATAAGATATAAAACAAAATATAAAATAAAAATAAGATAAATAAATAGGTACCCAGTGTACAAATGTTAGACTGTGCAAAGATGGATTTTAAAAACGTATTTACATAAAGTGTCATAGTTTTAAAAGTACAGTAAAAAATGCAAAAATATCAAATGCAAAATTCTAGTAGAAAAATCGGATATACAAAAAAAAACCCAGCAGTATTTTCGGAAGAATAGCTTATTTGGTGGATTAAGAACTATATTTGTTCTTTTTAACTCACTGTAACTGATGTTTGGTGAACCTATAATATAATGACTTAAAGTAGTTCGTAAACATGTGTAGTTTCAGTGTATAATAATAAATAGGAAGTGTACAGGAGAAGTAAGAGGCATTATGCACATGTGTAACATGATGATGTCACTAAGTAACAGAGGAAAAGCCTGGACTTCAAACGAGGCGTTCCAGGGAACTCAGAAGAAGAATTTTCAGTCTGTCAGCTTGCAGACTTTTTACATGCACAAGAAGAAGCTACAACACACTACGGCTCAGGGAAAAAAAAAAATATATATATATGGGCTCTTTAACAGTGGTTTGGATTTCTAGTAAACAGCAGCAGCACAATCTAATAAAGACGAAACAAACCTGACACTCTCTGTTCTCTCTGTCTCGAGGCGTCCTGCTTTGGCTGTCTTCCTCTATCGCGCCCTACACGGGATAAAACAAGCGACTGTGGCGCTCGGATCGGGATCGTTATTAGGTTGATGTTTAACGGTTTAATCCGGGAATAAGAGAGCTACTGTATATCCACCTTTGTCCCCCCTGCATCCATCTGTCAGAATCCCTTTCATCTGCAAAGACTTTCACAGCTGCCTCCATGAGCTCATACAAGCAAAACACATTGCATAAAGATGAGCTGTTAAGTCCGCAGAGCTCAGCTGGAGAGATCTAGTGCCGCGATAAAGACCTACTACAGTCTCTTTAATCAATTACTACTAGGACTAAAAATACAAGCAGCGTAAATATAACAGCGATGCTTTATGTGTGCAGAAAACTGTCGAAATAATATAAATACTGTCATTTCTTTGGGAGTTTTAGCAGAAAAAGTGCCTCGGCACAAGGCTCCCAATGTGTTTTATTGACCTGCAGAAAAACATATTGAGTAACAGAAGTTATTTTGGACAGAAATTGGAGGGAAAAGGAAAAAAAAAATAAAAACGCTTTGAAGATATGAATAAAATGTGAGCTGAGGTGAAAGCTCGCCAACTGTGATCCGTGTCTGATCTCATCAAAACATTTAAATGATGATTCTCAGAGGGGATAAACATTCATTCATTCTTTGTCTTTTTTTTTGTTTTTCCTTTTTCTTTGTCTGTCTGTCTGTCTCGCGGCGTTTCACCTGCAGGCTCCAGGAAGAAAAGAAAAAAAAAAAAAGGAAGTAGGGGGGGGGCCTGACAGGACGGCCGTTGTTTTCTAGGTCAGCTCTTCTTGCATGGCAGACCATCAAGGCCACCCACGTACCTGGTCGCTACACTGGGGGATATGATGTCTTAAGATGCTTTGTTCTTCAGCAGATTCAGACAGACAAGGACTTTGTGTTCTGTCAGTGTGAAAACGTCAGACGGGACCTGGAATCTGTTTTCGGCTGTTATCCCTTCACAGGCACAGGCTGGCTCGTCTTGATGTGGCGTTACACACTGACACGCTGAGGTCCGGGATGAAAAAATGAAAAAAAAAACTACCCACCAGTCCAGAGTCCGGCTGAGGGATCGGTTTGTCAGACAATAGCCGAATATTACAGCCGGGGTACCGTCCAGGCAGTTTGATCCACCTTTCGCCTGCAGCTGAAACAATTCGCCCGAGGAGCTGCTGAATGTGTTGAACTGAAAACCAACCTGTTCAACTCGTATCATCATTAAGCTTTGTGTATAGATATCTATTACTTTATTTCATTCATAAGAAAACGGTATTTATTTTTACAGTATTTCGAGGGTTTAAGTGTATTCCTACACGTCTTTAATCTATTTTTATCCAAGTTTTCAATCTAGCTTTTATTATTTTATGCTTTGTCTTTTAATTAAACTTTATCTGGCTTTTATTATTTTATTTTTATGTTACTGTTTTTTTTATCTAGCTTTATTTTACGCTCCACTTGCTCCGTCTTATTATCGGCTTATCAGTCATCTGTGAAGCACTTTAAATGGCGCTAAGCTGTATGAAAAGTGCTAAACAAATAAAGTTTGATTGATTGATTGGCTCGATCCATTCTAATGAGAGATGCTCTTACACTCCAAGGGATAGTTTGACTTTGGGAGAAATGCTCTTACTGGTTTTTGTCCCAAAAGGTACATGAGAAGATTGATACCGCTCGCATAGATGTGAAGGTAGAGATAATAAACCATTAGCACAAAGACGGGACGCAGAGTAAAATACTTAGCCTAGGTGTGTTGAAAGAGAAAAGAAGTCTACAAGAGTAAAATGTGACTTCTTTAACTACCAGCTAAACTGAAAATGAGCAAAGAGGTGCAGCAGGAGAGAGCTCAGGTCTCTGGATGATGACATGACCAAAGTGGCCACTTGCTTAATCAGACACAACTTCAAGCCTTAATACAGAATAAAACAGGTGACTTACACAACAGTCCACTCCCCCATTTAGAAAATTAGCTGGAGAGACCAAAACTTTTTCTTTTACCAGGCTGTAAACATGTTTATTCCTGCTGTGAAGTTGGACATTTTAACATGGGGGTCTATGGGGATTAGAGGCAGCCTCTAGTGGACATTGAAGGAACTGCAGTTTTTAATGCTTCAATACCGGCTTCATAATTAAAGTTGAAACAATCCAGTCTGTACACCTTTTAAAAGATGTTTTGTTGTTGTTGTTGTTTGTTTTGACCTCTGACCAGGGTCAAGTTTGCTTTTTTTTACTGTGTTATTATACTAAAGGAAGGTAACCGTCTACTGGATGAGCCATATCTTTAAAGAAAACAAGTTCCATTCCAATACAACTAAACTGCAGAGGGAAATATGTTTTTCCAACATTCTGTTTGTTTGTGATGCTTCCAACCAAGAAATCTTTACCATTCCTTTACGCCAACTAATCACATATTAGACAGGACTCGTCTCCCTGCAGATCTTTTCCTACGTAGTCGTAGTTTTAAGGCTTTAACTTAACCAACCAACAAGGGAAAAGAGAACGTGAGAGTAAAAAAAAGCCCTTAACCTTTATGGCTCTTTGAATGTGGTAGCACTTCCTCCTACATCATCGCGCTACTTTACCAGAAGCAAATAAGTTTCTTTAAAAACGGAACTAAGAATGAAGTTTAGCTGTACAGGAAAAATTAACAAATAATTTAATAAAATCATTTAGTGTCTTGCCTATCCCAGACGTTCATTCCACAAAACGTACTAATTAAATGATCCTGAAGAAACGCTCTCTCATCTCACCTGTACTACTGTGTATGTCCAGCAAAATGACAATAAACTTGATTTGATTTAGATTTTTTTTAAAGGGTTGCTCGGCTCTAACTGAATATTCAAGATGCTGATGATCATGCAACAGCCTCACTGGATTCCGTATAAACACGACAGAACAGATACTGCATTTCTACTCTGACTATGTGGCGGTCTCGTGGCCGAGGAGCCGGCCTGCCCAGCAGGGCTTTAGCCCAAGGACACTTCAATGTGAACTCCAACCCTGCCATTAGTGCTTGACCTGCTCCATCACCTGAGCTGCAGGGCACGACCGCCCTAAAAAAAAAAAAATATCATTCAGACAAGCCAGTCAACAATGAGAGAGCAAGTTATTCCACACATCTCAAGGGTTATTGAAGGGCTACAAAGAAGCAGTGAATCAAGCAGCTGCTAAACAACAGCCTTGGCCTTTTCAAGGAGCCAGTTTCTCTCAGTGATGGAGTAGTGGAACCAGAGCAGAAGACAAAACAGGAATGATAGCTATTTTACTGAAAGCGAAGCATGAACAATGACGACTTTTCTTTTCCTTCTGCTTCCAACAGCATCAACAGTAATAACATGTATACATCATTCATGAGTGACAACCAACTTATCACAGATGTGGCACCAATTAGCCGACTTGTACATTCTGTAAAAAGCTCTTATGGCTTTTAAACAATGACAGTTTGTACTCCTATAGGACTTTTTTTTTTTTTAGAACCTGCTAGCAACTTCTGAAAATTCACCGAGATGATAAAGACAAAAAAAAAAAAAATCCGAAAGCAATTACAGCTGCAGTCTCAGCACAGTGCTGTGTAACGCTATACAGTCTCTAGAAATAGGAAAGTCGAACATTATCTCGGACTAAAATAACTAAAGCATGATATTATAAAATAAATGAGGAAAATATTACAAATCCCCATGAAGCCAAAAGACTTCAGTCTGAAGGATTTACTCTGATAACACGGTGATTATACTCAGAGAACAAGAGTGATAGAAGAAGAAAACCTGGGAGAAAAAGAATAAGAAATGAAAAGAGTACAGGAAGATAAAGAGCGAAGCAGCGAGGACCGAATTAACAGCGTATGGAGACACAGCAGGAATTATGTACTTATGTGTGAGAGCTTGTGGGAGGTGGTTATGTACGTTAGGCTTTGTGTTTATGTGTTGTTATTTACAGTAGCATTAACGATTTGACCTGGTTTCTTTTTTTTTTTTCTCTATCGTTTGAGGTTCAAGCCCCACAGGGTCTCAGACTTCATTGTTTTGGCTCAGGTTTATTATCCTTATTATTCTCCTCGTGCTGGTTTCACGATTTCCCCCCGAGAGCCCGGAGACTCGTGTATAACTACATATCTAATGATGTGCAAACGCTCCATAACAAGCGGCGCTCCTGTTTGCCTAATGGTGGCGCTAAAAATAACACTGGAAGCCATAAACAGCCACTGATGTGACTGTCGACATGTGCTACCCAAATATACTGACGTTTTTATGGCACCATCTTTAAAACATTTCTTTGTGTTAATGTCTAAAAAATGAAGTGATTGAGCAAGATCCAAATATTTAATGATAACTGTTAAGGAAAGTCGTCTGCAAGTTTCTCATCCCAGACTTCTTTTATTATTTTAACACAGAGGAAATGTCAATATTCCTCCAACGTTAATCCAACATTAGGGTTGTACAGTGGTCTGTCATTTAAAATCCTTAATGCACAAGCAAATTTCAGCGCTGTTTTTCTTTTTGCTAAATTATATGTGGGGTGTTTTTTTAGTCAAGGGGAGCACAGGATAGAATACTAATAATGAGCCAGTGGGGGGTCTGAGTTGATTTATTTATTAAGAAGTGAAGCACAAGGTTCGTCCCCCAACATAATAATTTCCATAAAGTGTCTCAGTCTCAGATTTGATCAAACTATGTGAGTGGTTGCAAACACCTAAAAGCTCCCTCCAAGTTTTTTTTTGCCTTGTTGACGTGCATCCACGTGGTGTTTTTCATTTGCTGGATCACACATCATGAGTGATATTTCCACCTTGGAACTGCAGCGCACTGATGGAAGTCTTAATAACTCAAATGAATTTCAACCAATGTTCCAAAAAAGAGAAAATGTCAAGAAGTTGGCTGCTATTGGGGCCAACAACATGAAGCATGACGATGCTATCAGTGGGTGTACCTCATTTAAATTGGAAAACCAATGATGAAGTTCTTTGAATAAACAACATAGTATTCCTCTTACATGTATTTGTTGTCTAATGCTGCCTTCAAATGGAACTCCTGAGCTCATGATTATGAAACAGGAAGTCGTCTACACCGAATGCTTACTGTTCAAATGGTAGCAATTTACAATTTCACTTAGCAGACGCTTTTATCCAAAGCGACGTACATTTTTGAGAGTAGATCACATTCATACACCAATGGCGACAGAGCTGCCATGCAAGGTGCCTGCCTGCCATTGGGAGCAACTTTTGGATTCAGTGTCTTGCCCAAGGACACTTCGACTGTGGCAGGGCAAGGGATAAAACCATCAACCTTGCGATTAGTGGACAATCTGCTCTACCACCTGAGCCACAGCCACCCATTGAACCTAATTTTTAATTGATAACTGCCTTAATAATTTAACCAATAAGGCAGAAGACGAAGTTCAACGAAGTGTCAGAATATGGATTGCAGATTAGCTGTAGTGCCTGGTTGTGCCACCAGGTGGAGCCTCTTACTGTTTAATGCTGTAGCAAAGAGGCTCAGAATACTGTAGTTTCATGTTAGCAAGCAGAGAGCATTGTGGGAGTTTAGGTAGCAAAGGAATGACAAAGTTTTCTATGATGTTTAATGTAGGTCACACTCGCTGTAATCTACTATGATAGCGTATCTGTAGTTAACATCATATGTGACCAAGCTGTAATAGCAGCGTTAGGAACTGGGAAGAAAAGCTCTATATGACTAAAATTGGAATATCCAAAGTTACTAAATCCGCCATAGTTAAGGAATGAGCTTCCCTAGCATCTGAAACACATATCAATTCATAAAACCTACAATAGGGGTGCGTTCATGTGGACCAGGGTCCTCGCCAGGACTTTTTGACAACGGGGGGGTCTTAGCGAATACTGCTAACGTCTTTGGTTGCTAACCGTTAGCAGCATTAGCAGCGAAGACGATGGTACAGAAACTGCATCGGTGCTTGTTAAATATTGTTCCGCTACATACTCTCGAAAACAACGTAAGGGCCCAATTTGGAGCGTACTTTCTTCAGGCAGCAGCGTAACGGGCCGTTATAATGCTGGCGAGAACCCCGAGGACTGTTTTTGAAGGAGTAAATTTATGCAGCATCACTGGCACTCCTAACTCTGTTGGACTTGCCTCGATATTTGCAGGAGAAGCTTGCAGGTAAACAATACGAAAAACACCTTCTTGCTTGGTTTTCTGTTCCTTCATTTGCGGTTGTCATGGCGGTACAACTGTTCTGCTGAAATGTGGAGGAAATGTGGGCTGGTTTGTTTGCTGGCAAACTGGTTTCAGTTCCAGACGGGGTATTTGGGCATTTAAAAAGCAAAAAAAAAAAAAACTTAGACCAAGACGGCTGCAGGCTATGCACCATGATTACACCACAGTGACAATTCCATTTAGTTTTAGTTATTTTACTTATTTTTAATCGTTACGGTGGGATTAGTTTGATGTCTTGGGTTGCCATTGGGTTTTTGTTTTTTAACAAACACAGAATTGTATCCATCAACATCAAACTCATCTCATGAGACTGAGTAAGTTGAATGATCTATAAACAGCGTTTCAGTCAGAGGAAGGCAAAAGCATAATAACAGAAAACATTACAAAAGATTAAAAAGAAGAAAAAAAAATCCCTTCTTCCCTCTCCTCCAATTATCTATTGAATAACACACTGCAAAGGAACATGAGAGGGAAATAATGACGGGAGCACATCAAAGAGGCGATCTGAAAGGCAAACTAAGAAACAGCAGTGAAGAGACGCCGGATTACGGACGGCGGTAAACACAAACACCAACTGAGCGTTTTTATTTGTATATGTGCGGGAGGATGAAGCCAGCCAATCCCTGTCGAGTACAAGCCCTGGATGTATGTACATTCTGACACAGACCTGCATCCGTCCGTCTCTCTCGCATCCCGTCGTGAAGCTGGGAGAGGAGATGAAGGACCGCTCTACCCCGAATGCATCAGGTTTAATTCCCGACAGCTGAGAAATGTCCCGAGGCTACTTTTAAAAAATCACGCTGATGAATCAAGCCGCCGCCGACTTCATCCGTCATCATTTGCGTGTGTGAGCCAAACTTAATGAAACTAAAACACGGCGGACCATCAGTTACACAAAACAACACCTCGGGATCGATACGCATTTAGACGGACCGGCCGTGGTTACAGATGCGCGGACACACATAATGCAAATGCACACTCACGGTCAAACACGAGGCGCGCACACACACACACACACACACACACACACACGTACTTAGCGTATTGATTGAGCTCCCTGTTAGCCATTTTCTCCACTAGCTGTTCGGGCAGAGTGAAGGGTTACAGCTTGCAGTCTGTCCTCACCAAACCACTGCCATCTATCTACAGGTTAATGAGGCTCAACCAGGTTTTTTTTTCTTAGCAGCAGTACAGTCAGAATATGGCTCTCTGTTTGGGATGGTAGGATAACAGGAGTCTAAATATGTCCCACAGAAATCTACGTATATGCTGTGCAAAACGTTCCCCGCCCGGTTTGGACGTATGGTTAATATATACGTAAGGTTCTCCTGAAACATGTTCCTGAGGTTTTCTCTTGCATCACTGCCTGAAAAGGACTATTTTGTAAGTCTATATAGAAAAAACAGCTCTGCTAACTGCTAACTACAGGAACTTCTCATATCCATAGTCGACATTCTCTTTTATTTTTTAACTTTTTAGCTCTACAGCCACACCAAAACCTCCTTAGAACCACTAAAACAGAAACTTTTGCTTTAGATTGACAACTCAACAGTTGCATTTCAGTCTGGATGGGCAGAAATAAAACCTCCTAACTTCCATCTATTCCAAAAATAAGCAAAGAGGTGACCCTTAAACTTAACTTCAAGTCTGAATATAATTTAAACAAGTGAGTTAAATAAAGACTTCACCCATGTTCAGTTGTCATAAATGAGGAAATTAGCTGCAGAGACCAAAACTGTTATTTGTACCAGGATGTAAACATGTTTATTTTTGTAGTAAACTGGACATTTTAATATGGAGCTCTATGGAAGCTGACTCGTTGTTGGAGGCAGCCTCAAGTGGACATTCGAGGAACTGCAGGTTTTGGCCTTTAACACCAGATGACATGAAAGAATTACAACTTCTAATGATTCCTGAAGACTTCTCACCAGTTTTATTTCATAGATGACCAAAGTTTGTTTGTCACGTCCTCTTCTTTGAAGTTTCTTTTCAGTAGTGTTTTGTTTTTGGCTTCCAGCCTATAGCTCCACCTTCTGACAACACTACACATCCTGGCTTACTCACTTCAAGACAGTAAATGGACACAAGCTTGATTCCTCTTTTCCTTTTTAAAAAATCATTAGATTAGATCCTTTATTGTCGTTGTATACACGGAGCATACACAACGAGATTCAGATGTGTTTCTGGAAATACAAAATATACAAATGATAAAATAAACAGTAAAAATAGAAAATAGACAGTAAAAAACAGCGAAACACAGTAAAAATACTATAAAAATACAAACTTATCCCCACATATATAAGTACTTTGAGCTCCTCCATCTTTTATTTGGAGCAAATATTCGTAGTTAAAGATAAATTTGACTGATTGCATTATTTGTTTTCGAACTGTGTGTCACTACGTCGTGAACAAAACTTTACATACACTCATAAAGACCGCGAATAATAACTCTAAATTTTCTGTTAGGGTCACTGAAACGCCTCTGTTGCAAAAAACAATCATACATTATGGTTCTTTTCTGGATTTATTACAGGTCTTTTAGAAATATGACAAAATCTTCTGGGTCATAAACATGCACACAGCTGAACTAAACTACACGACTGTTGCAGGAGTCATCAGAAGTGTCTGGAAACTTTTGTTCCCTTTAATATTGTCAACATGAGTTCTTTTGGCTGCAAGGTGGCTCAGTGGTTACCATCGTTGCCTCGCAGCAAGAAGGTCGCCGGTTCGTTTCCCGGTGAGGACATCTGGGATCTTTCTGTGTGGAGTTCGGTTCTCCAGCTTCCTCCCACACAGTCCAAAAACATGCTGAGGTTAAATGGTGATTCTAAATTGTCCATAGGTGTGAATGTGAGTGTGCTTGGTTGTCTGTCTCTAAGTGTAGCCCTGTGATAGACTGGTGACCTGTCCAGGTGAACCTGCCTTCACCCTAAGTCAGCTGGGATAGGCTCCAGCCCCCCATGACCCTAATGAGGATTAAGTGGTGTATAGATAATGGATGGATGAGTTCTTTGGACCACAGTAAACATGTGGTGAACACCTGCACCCTGCTGCACTACACAACCTCCATAATCACGTTTAATTTACACTAGGCCAGAGTGACACAGCGTAGCCACCGTCCCGTATCCGTCTGCAGACCAAACACACCTGAACTCTGCAGTCACAAACCAAAGTACGGCTCCGTTAGAACTGAGCTGCTTCGACAGAACTTCTGCCTCGGCTGAAAGCTGCGTGGACGACGAATGCAAACACGTCTGATATACAGATGAAATTACTTCTGATGCCGCTGTTCATACTGTGGACGAGCAGAGGGGATTTTCCTTTATTGAGGGTTTGTGTGTGGGCATGCAGCGAGGCGTAGGGGGTGGAGGGGGGTAAATTCACAGCCATGTTAGCGATACCGGTGAAACAAATCATCCACAGCAAACGTTACACAAAGTCTGCCGGAAGACGCTTCCTCGTGTCAAGTGTACAAAGCAAATGAGATTTTCCTTTTTCTTTTTCAAGGGCAGATTCGGCACCTTGTGGGCAATTCCTGCGAGGAGGCGATGTTACAGGGCAGCACTGGAAGCAAATGCTAATGGCTATCACACAGACGCCCCATGAACCCAGCATGGGAGCCTGCCAAGGACTCCGAGACCACAGCTTGAGAGCCACCGGGGTTAGAATACACACAAAAACACACACACACAGCGCCGACATAGCGAGACGCAGGAGAAGCTAAGAGAGAACGAACGAGCTCGCGCAGAAAATGGATCTCTGTGTCCTGCTGGCTTTCAGACAGACAAATCGTCCGTCTGCAGATAATAGAGCTTCAGAAGTGAGCAGGATGAGGAGCCGTCCTGAAATCCATCTATTCCAAAAGACAGAAGAGGAAGAAAAAGGCCCGAACGAAAGAGTAAAAGAAGACATCTCGACAGAGTAATAGAGATAGCGGCGCCTCAGACAGAGAGGGGGCATGTTAATTAGGGAGGAGAGTTGATAACAAATATATTAGCGGGCCTCTGAAGGAAGGCAGGGGAGAGGAAGAGGGGTGAGGGAGATAGGAAAAGGTTAACAGAAAGAGGAAAAAGAGGGGGAGAAGGAGGCAGCGAGAGACGCAGGATAATTATGAATTAGTTGATAAAGAGGTAATAAATGTCCTGGAGGGGAGCCGGAGTGACAGAGGACACGGAGGCGCGACGAAGGAGAAAATGAGCAGCGGGATTCTTTTGATAATAAACTTTGAGCATTGAATAATAAAAAATAAAAAAAGAAAAGTTATTACCGCACTTATTTATTAACTTTGATGGATAACGCTTCACTCGTGAGGTCAGAGATGGTTTTCCTCCTGCGGGGGAATAAGCAACGCAGCGCCCTTTGAAATGCTAAGTTGACATTTTTTTGCATTTTCACACGGGTCACAAACTCACTGCTACCACCGGAGGCATCGGAGACCGTGACCCGTGTGCACACAAGACTCGCATTACGCCCGACGTCTTTTTATGTGCGGCTTTTATCCTCTTTAGTTTATATTTGCATTTTGTAGGATTTCTTAAATTTAACATTTTTATACTTGGTTCCTTTTATGTAGCTCAGTTAAATCTCATTATAGACGTTCAGTGATCGCAAAGGGGTTCACGTCAGCGACCTAAAATCACATTAACATGCTGGATGTAGTACGGGGACTTTACCTGGTGCAGGGTGGAGTTTTAGGTAACTTGAGTTTTGTCTTTCAGGACATTTCCACTCTATTTATGACTATTTAAGTCAGTTTTTGACATTAATGGTCATTTTTGTTGTAGCTCCAGAAACACCAGATGTTATGGTAATTACTGTATTTTTGTAAAACCTGCACACTACTGTTAAGATTGTGGTAGTTAGTTATGAAGGAGTACACGGCTGCTTCCTTTAACATAATATTATATTCATATAATATTCAATTGTATATAAATAGCAGGACGCTTCAGGCTTCATCTTGGACGTCATGTCAACACATTTTAAGGTTCTGTCTGTAAATAAATTAACATTTTAAACTGTTTATTTATTTGAGCAATTACCTGTTGTTCTATAGACTTTAACAGTTTTGTTAAATAACAGATAATTACTTGTTTAAATCACAGAGGAACAGTATTCATTTACATGTAAACCAGAAAAAAAAACAGGCCAAGACTGCAAATGAAAGGATATTTTTACAAATAATAATTTGTTCTTTTAAAATGTAAACGTTTTTTGTACTATATTTAAATAAGGAAAGAATACGTTATGTATATATTTTTTTTGTTTGTGTTTGTGTTTTGTTTTGTTTTTTTTACAGATGTTTGCCGTTATTTGAAAGAAATATTTATTATGTATATTAAGGATTTTTTATAAATGGTAAATCCGTTTTGTGAAATTACAGATAGCATCTAATAAAATCAGAGAAACAGCTTTAATTTAAATGTTTACTGTAAAAGAAAAACTGTTCTTTTAAATGTCATAAATAATTAGAAAATTACACAATTTTACTGTATTGAAATCATCTAAACAATATCTGCACTTTATGGATATTTGCAGTTATTTACAAAGCGTTTACACTATTGCTAACAGATTTTCAGTTTGTTTGTTTTTTTACTGATTTTTTTATTTTTGCAGTAGGTGTAAAATTAAGCATAAAATGCACATTGTGATAGTTTGAAATCTTTGATATTCTCCAACTGAAACGATGCAAAATCACCGAGGCTGCAGTTTTTTTTACCATACGTGCGATATTTCAGGATCTAAACTGTCGTCACTGCTTTTACAGACTCCTGCGTCCTTGTGTGACTCTTTTAACGGCATCTTACCCAATATTGCTATAAAATCTATTACGAACCAAAGCTTGACTTTAAGAAATCAAATTAAAAATCAAACTGCAATCACAATAAGATATTTTTTCCCCCAAAAATCACTTGTCGGCGCTGCTGCTGCTCTGATTGCTGCAGTTTTTCAGCCTCACAATCACGAAGCCGAGACGCTGCTGCCGCACAAAGAAAAAAAAGTATTTCTGCACAGGGCAATTCCAAGAGGATGTTAAGCAGCAAATATTATCCTTTATTCATTTAAAACATGTACTTAAAGAAGTTAAATCTAAATATTAATATTTCTGTTCGCTCCCCAGTGCCAGACCATTTAGCTGCTAATCCCTTTGGCGCTTCCCCCTCCCCGGATCGCCCAGGGGACACTCGCAGAGACTAAACCGGTCTGTGGGGAACCAGGTCTGCTCCTTCAGGGGAAATAAGAAACCACTGAAACGTCTTTATTTCGCCGGCGCTTTGTTCAACGTGGTGAAAGTAATGAAACAAAGGGAATTATCATTACGCGGTACAAATTAATACTCTGCCTCTTCACATCCTTCCAGCTTCTGACAAGATTTGTTTTTATTTTTTTTTCCCACATCTGCCAAGGATCACCTGTCAATCAAACGGCCCGTCCAGAGATCAGCCGTCAATCAAAAACCAAGTGACGTCCGTTTACTTTTATTTTTTTTGCGGTTTTCCAGGTGGTCCTGTGTTTTTTCCTCATCCATCCGTCCCACCGAGCGGCTCACGCTAATTATCGCTCCCGCCTTCTTTTCTTTAGGCTAAACCAACGGAAGACATCAAACGCGCCACTTTCTCGGCTCCGCGGGAGGTTTTTTTTCCTCCCTGAAAAGACGAACCTGCGTGACATCGAGTGTTTACAGCAGTAAATAAAAGTGCTTTAATAAACCGGCAGCCGGCGTGAAGCTGCGGCGGCGGCGGCGGCGGGTGAAGGAGGAACCGCCGAGCAAGCTGCTGTTTGTGCTGCAGGAGATTATCAACGGGCCGACCCGCATCCCAAAATTAAACCGTCAAAATGTTTCTCTCTCGGCGGCTCGTGGGACGAAGCTGCTCGCCGTTAGAAATGCAGGTATCGTGATTTGATAAAAGCATCATTAGGCCGCGCGTTCGGAAATGTCTTCGGGGTTCTGGTGTTAACACCGCAGACCAATTACAATCAAACATGCAGACGCTCTCCTCCTGCCTCGCTTCTTCCTTCCTCCGACTCCCGGTGGTTCTCCGGGTCTCGCCGCCTCCCTTCTAGCCGCTGTAAATAATGTAATTTGTCACAGACAGGCCTCCGTGTAGGAGATGACCTTTGGAAACCTCACAGTAAATTGGCCCCGGCTAGCGAGGCTACGTCATTAGCCCTCTCCCCGCCGCTGCCTCGCTCCTCGCTGCCTCCGCGTCTCCCTGCTTTCAAATTCACTTTTATTATTTCTGTTTAATTTTAAATTCACTGTTTAATCTACTGTCCTGCGAGGCTAACTAGCTCTCGCTCTCTCTCCGTCCGTCTCGCTCTCCCTCCAATGTGCCGCCGTCACAGACACATAAAACCCGATCACAGAGGCCTGCTGGGGGTCATTCATACGGCCGTTTGATTGGCCGATGTGACTGAAGCGTTATCTGACTAAAGCGTTAACAGGACGAGTGTTCCCAGGTGCGTCTTATTAAAGCTGTCGCTCTTTTGTTTGGTCTATATTATGTCTGCTATGAATCCATTCTTGCACCAGATCAGGTAGAAATGACTTTTTCCTTGAATCCTGTCCTCTACAGTTACAACTCAGATTACAAACTCTGGCTGCTAACTAGCCTCACGCCGATGTTTTTACAGCATAACATACAGCTACCGCAAATACTCTTTAATAATGTTGAATTAACTTTTTAGCTTTATGTGGGCTGAAATATTTTAAAGCGAAATTAACCCACTGAAGCCCTGAACCTAGTTTGAAAGGCGTTTAATCTTTAAGTTAAACCATTTTTCAGCCAGAAATTGTAAAAATGAGAAAAAAAAAAAAATCAGTCTTTCAATGTTCTAGCGCTCCTTTAAGTCAGTGGTTCTCAAACTTTTTGAGCCACGACCCCCAAGACAGCATCAGTTTGTGTTTGTGACCCCCCAGTTTGAATTTTTAACACAGCATGAGTAAAAACTTTATGCATTAATGCCTTAAAAAGGAATATGTCCATTCCACAGATTAATCTCTTTACATGAACACATTCATTTTCTTTTAAATGAATGAATGAATTGAATTAATTTCGAACAAAGGCAAGGGAAAAAAATATATAAAAACAAAAGAAGATAATTGTAAAAAGTGCAAAAATGAAAAATAATATCGCACAATCAAATCATAATATTAACAAGTGAAGGGGGAAGAAGTATACATTTTTAATTTTGACAGTCCAAATACAAATTTATTTGATCAGTGTAGGCTTTACTTTTATTTTATTTTTTTTTACAATGACCTGGCGACCCCCTGAAATTATCCCCCATGGGGGTCCTGACCCCTAGTTTGAGAACCACTGAAGTACCACTCAAGTAATCATGTGTGACATGTGGCTCCGTCGGGAAAATGAACAAAAACTCAGCCTAAAATCATTACGTTGTATCAAAATCATTCTATTCTATGTGTCTCATTCAAAAATTAACCAACAAATAAACTATTAGTGCCAGATTCTGTTAAAAAACAAACATATAGACATGACTAACAATTAGGGGCTTCTCGGCTGAACTGCAGGCAGTGTTTAGACAGAGCAAGACAGTATGAAGACAAAACAGACAGATTGAGAGCAAAATAAAGATAAATTAAGCAATAGGAATAAATGTAGCACGGCTCAAATATGGTATACAGAGAAGAAAGTTGTTGAACGATACATCCAGCACAGTGAAACAGCTTTTTTACAGTTGATGTAGAAACACAAAGGCAGCAAAATATCTACACTCTGCAGAGACACACTTTTTT
>NW_007577891.1:18657-87400 GCF_000690725.1 Stegastes partitus
AAGAATCATTCAGCAAGACGAGCTTCAAGGAACCATTTTTTTTTTGCAAACAGCTCTTTAAAGAACCCCTAAAGGTGCATCAAGGAACCATTTAAATGATTCCACCAGAGATGATTCTCCAAAAAAAACTCAGCAAGAATACGTGATTTAAGGAACTATTCTCAAGATAGTTCTCAGTGATTTAAGTTCATTTTACTAGCAGTTGTGGATGCCAGGATTTGACTGTAGTTTAGTCATTTGGAGTGTTATAGTAGTAGTAGTAGTAGTAGTAGTAGGGCTGGGCCATATCATACTGTGCACGGTAATACTGGTGTAATGTCAGGGGATGATATGAAATTGAAATATCGCAATAAAATGTGAGTGAAACGTGCCGTTGCTTTCGTCCAGTCTAATGCACATGGAGCGAGAAGCGTGGCGGCGACCGAAGAGGACGACGAGCGCAGTGCATCGACCAACACAGTAGGGCTGGACCCCAATATCAGAATATTCGGTCCTTGTGGTGGTGTCCGGATTTGGAGATCCAAATATTCGCCCCTCCCCCCCAAAGTGACCTGGTGGTGAGACCAAAGAAACTGGCTGCAAAGTTTTGCGTTGTAAAGCAACTCTACTTTACTTTTGTGGATATGACGTATTGCTATACTCTGGATTTGTCGGCCCAGTTCCAGGTGAAAGGCCTTTTGATGAAAACAAATCGTCAGCAAGCAATTTACAACTTATGCACCATTGATTTTGGTACCATACAGCTTTAATGCACATCAGAAACAGCCGCTTGCTAAATGGAAAAGAAATTGTTCTTTGTTTTAAAAAATTTGCACCAATAAAGTTGTGCAGGTTTGAAGTATTTTGTTCTCATTTATATCATGATGGATATTTTTGGCCATATCACCCTGCCCTAGTAGTAGTAGTCGTAGTTGTTGTTGATGTTGTTGTTGATCTCTCCACAGAAACGCAATCAGCTCCACTTACAGCTGCAGGTCAAAGTCNATCCAAGTTCAACAATCATCTGCACGTCTTGTAGAACATTTAAATCAAAAACTAGTGAAACTAATTTAATACCTGAAGAATTACTTTTGGATTTTCGGGGCCACGTACAAACGAAACCATTCAAACCCGTGACAGTGATGTTGGGTCTTCACACTCAGAGAGGAGAAGAAGAGCAATTGTCTACGTTTTGAGATTAATTAGCATCAGACCCCGCTGTCGCATCAGAACATTTAAATATTTAATGACGGTACACAGCAGGCTTGTTCCGAGGGATTTTGTAGAAACACTGACTCGCCTGTGTTCGTCTGGAAACCGGAGGTGTGGAAATACCTCCACTGGTTTCATCATTTGGGTTTTTTTAGGCTGATTTGTCAACAAGGCTTCGATTAAAGCGGGAAACAAGGACTCTGTTGTTGATTTTTTATCTATATTAACTAGAATCAGCCAATTAAAAAGCCATCATGTGTAGATTTTACAGTAATTGCAGAATGTAAATCCTCCCGGTTGCATCAAAACGTGACGCGCTGCTCTGTTCTCTCTCTTGCTTTCTGCACGGATAAATAAATAAATCAGCCTCATTGCGGGGGTGGTTGAGGGTTTACAGATGTGGACCTCTCCGTCAGAAGAACATCTCGATGCCTTGATGATGTCGGACAAAGCGAAGCGGCTAAATCGGAGGAGTTCAGAGGGCCGGCAGACACCACGGCGGTTTTACAATGAGGGCTGTGCAGAGCTGGAATGAAGTCGGCCTTCTGCCACCTCCGAATACTCGCACAGACTCAGAGTAGGTATCAGCAGCATCGCGGGTGCCAACTACAGCAGAGAGCAGAGAACCACCAGAGCACCGGGTTCAAGGCAGACCCAGTGTGTGTGTGTGTGTGTGTGTGTGAACAAAAAGGAATAGAGAGTGTGTGTGTGTGCATGTGTTATCATTCCTCAGCACCATGCTCCTCTTGGCAGATGGTTCTGCCAACCTCGGGACCTGGGGTGTGTGTGTGTGTGTGTGTGTGAGTGTGCGAGCGCGCCGTCTTTATTGTGTGCGTGTGTGTGTCTGCGAGTGTGTATTGTCTTGGTATCTCGGGGGCACGAGGGCAGAAGCTACCTGGTGTTGACTGCCAAGTCTCTCGCTCTCTTGTGCTCTCTCTTTCTCTAAAAACCTCCAAAACACACACAGACACACACACACACACACACACACACACACACACTCTCACTCACTCACACACACACACTCAGATACACACACTCTCCTGCTGATATGCCGTGCCCAGTCACGACTTTTATTGCGTACTAGAGTGAATTTAGTCTTTATAAACGCTAGCAGTGGGTTTAAACTGTGTTCTACATGCGGCTATAATTAATATTATTTAGATTGTAAAGCTGATTGTTTTATCACATCAGCTGCTCCTCTGTCGTCTGCTTCAGCTGTTCTGGTGAGTCTCTAAATCTGTTTTTAACATCCTGTGTTTTGCCTGTAAAACATTTTGACCTGAGTTGCAGGAGAAGAGCGACGTCAATAAAGTTTGACTGATTGAATACACGACTGACTGACTGATGGCAGCAGTTCAGTCCAACTGGAGGCACAGTGACGCCACAGAGGAATCATTTTCAGTTTCTCAAGGAACCTGAAAGAGCAAGTGGGTCTAAAAAGAACCATTTTCTGCAAACAGTTCCTTAAAGAACCCCTAAAGGTGCAAAGAAGCATTTAAGACGTCTCTTTAGGCAAAACAAATGATGATCTAAAAGACTTGAGCAGCAAAAACAGGTTCTTTAGGAAACTATTTTCAAGAAAGTTCTTTGAGAGTCAAGTGTAATATAAATGAAGTTTGACTGATTCATTGATTGATTGATTGACTGATTGATTGATTGATTGATTTTACTCGTACACTCAAAAACATAAAGGTACCTACTGGAACCACAGGTAGTTGTTTGCAGTGATGCATCATAAGAACCATTTTTGCAACATTTAAGCAAAAGGTTCTTTAAAGAACAATTTCAAACTTTTTTTTTTTTTTAAAGAACCCCTAAAGGTGCCTCTAAGATTCCATAAAAAATGGTTCCTTAAATGATGATTTGTAAAACTTCAGCAAATACATGTTCCCAAAGGGTTTATTTATAAACATTTCTTGCAAACAGCTCTTTAAAGATCCCCTAAAGGTGCATCAAGGAACCATTTAAATGATTCTTTTGGGCATCAGAGATGATTCTCAACAAAAAAAAAACTCATCAAAAATATGTTCTTTAAGGAACTGTTTTCAAGATAGTTCTTTGTGATTCAAGTGCAACTTAAATGATTGATTGATTGATTGATTGATTGATTGATTGATTGATTGATAGCACTAGTACACTCAAAAACATAAAGGTACCTACTGGAACCACAGGTAGTTGTTTGCAGTGATGCCACATCAGAACCATTCTTTCATGTTTTAGCAAAAGGTTCTTTAAAGAACTAATTCTGCAAACATTTTTTTTAAAGAACCCCTAAAGGTGCCTCTAAGATTCCTCAAAAAAATGGTTCCTTTTTTCATTGTAAATGATGATTCAAAAAACTGCAGCAAACACAGGTTCCTAAAGGGTTTATTCCTAGAAAGTTCTTTGTGGTTCAAGAACTACATAATCAAAGTCTGAGTGATTGATGGTGGCGGTAAACTTAGAAAAATAAAAGGTGCGAAGTGAAACCACAAGTAGTTGTTTGTGGTTACACAACAGAAGAACTATTTTTAGTTCCACAAAGAATCATTCAGCAAGACGAGCTTCAAGGAACCTTTTCTTGCAAACAGCTCTTTAAAGAACCCCTAAAGGTGCATCAAGGAACCATTTAAATGATTCCACCAGAGATGATTCTCCAAAAAAACTCAGCAAGAATTTGTGATGTAAGGAACTATTTTCAAGATAGTTCTTTGTGATTTAAGTTCTTTTTACTTTTTACTGTACTTTATAGTGTTATAGTAGTAGTAGTTGTTGTTGATCTCCCTACAGAAACACAATCAGCTCCACTTACAGCTGCAGGTCAAAGTCATGACAAAAACTCAGATCATAATGAAACGAACGTCGTCTCTCATCGTCATGACTCAGATTTGCGCCTGAACGAGCGCTTCAGAGCAAACACCGCTTCCTCCATTAACTAATTACTAATGAAAATTTCACAACAAATTAGGGCGACGCTACTTAAAGCAAATACTTGATCGACTAATTGAACTAATTCTTAATTAGTTTTAACAACAAATTAGGGGATTTAATTTCCGGCGGGCTCTCCGTAAAGCCCTGACTCACGTGAACGGATTCCACCTCCAGCAAACAGCCTGCTCATTAAATCACCGAATAATCTAAATATACACATTTCACATGACGTGTTGTGACTGGCGACGCTTTCTAAACCCCGCGTGCCGACAGATCTCTCACTGATTGTTACAAACTCTGGTAATTTTCCTCTTTTTTGCTGCCGTTTGAATGAAAAACTCCACCTGGGCTCGTGCCTGCCTTATCTCTCCTCTGTGTGTTGGCTGATAAAGAAAACTACCCCAAAACTAATCTCTAAAAAAAAAAAAAAAAAGCACTCTGGAGCAATAACGGCGGCAGCAGATAAATATGAGTATTAAAAAGGTGGGAACCACTTTGAAGACAATGACTGTGCCAATATTAGAAGAGGCGCCACAGAACAGAAGCCTGGTGATCTGATCCCGTGGGAACCATGCGCTTCGCTTCTGTACAGTTACGCTCAGCTTTATAGTCTAATTAATAGTTACAGGGCTTTTAGTCACATCTATTGACAACAAGGCAACTGAGAGGGGTTTTTTTTTTTCAGACGGCGAAACAATCTGCTTCGGTTTATTTGATAAGCTGCTGCCTGAGCCGCACGTGAACGCTCGCTCTGCCGCGACTCGTCTCTAATAAAGATGTCGGAGTGAAGAGCTCCGGCTGCACTCACGGCGACTTCTTACCTCATTGATCCGCCGAGGAGCTGCCGAGTGTCACCAGCTCGCGTTTGTCGCTTCCTACGTGGGTTTTTTACATCATTATGTTTTCATTGTCTGTTTGAAATTTAGTTAATTCTCATTTACGCTAAATGCAGAAACACGTGCGAAGCTCTTGCTGCAAGTTTGACGTTTCTAGTCAACAGTTATACAAAAATCAGACGTAATCATTAGAGATTATTAGTTACATTAGTAGATTATTTCATCTACGAAGCATTGTTTGGACAATTACCTGAATATCTGACTTGTCTTTTTAATTCTAGATCAATTTCTTATTAAACTAGGGTCCAAGATTTTATTTTGAAAAGACACTCATTAAAACTGAGATCAGGAAACAAATAACAATTTAAATATTATGCAGCCAAGTGTTGGAACAACATTTAAAACCTGTTGAGATTAGATCATCTGATCCCATTGGACAGGTCTAAGGTCCTGGTGTCCAACAGGGAGCAGTACGAGTGTTTCCTTTCATTTAAACTTGTACACGTTCTCTAACGTATGATTATTTATTCTGTATGTGAGAGTCTGTGTAAATATCTATTCTTTGGATTTTATTTTGTATTTTTTCTGTATTTTAGTAATAGCTGAAAAATGTGTTTTTTGCTTATTGTCATGCTTACAGGGCACCCGTGAAAAAGAGAGTATCTACTCTCATTGGGGCTTTTCCCTGTATAAATAAAGGCTAAAGTAAAGAAAAGATTAAATAAAAGTTTGACACTTGGCCCGAATGAGGCACTTTTCTGAACCTTGAGGGTAATTATCCATCTTCAAAATTACAGAGAAAATGCAGAAAAATGTGCAGACGTCCTGCTACAGATTTAAAATTCTAGTCAACACTCAAACAAAAATTAGACGTGTTTTAGGAGTTGATCTGCTCCAAATAATTACATTAAATAAAAGTTTGACACTTGTCCTAAATGAGGCACTTTTCTAAACCTTGAGGCTGATTATCCGTCGTCCAAATTACACAGAAAATGCAGAAAAATGTGCAGACGTCCTGCTACTAATTTAAAATTCTAGTCAACAGTTACACAAAAATCTGATGTACTTGAGGATTTAATGTATTCCAAATCAATAACTAAATAAAAGTTGGACTTCTGGGCTCAGTGGAGACTTTTGGCTAATTATGAACGATACAAATTACATAGAAAATGGAGACAAATTTGCAAACCTGTTGCTACAAATTTGACATTTCTAGTCAACAACTTTACTCAAAGTTTGATTTGATAGATTTCAAATGAATAAATAAATTAAAACTGACTTCTGGACTCAGTGCTGCACTTTTCTGAACCTTGAGGCTAATTAACCATCATCCAAATTACATAGAAAACGCAGAAAAATGTGAGGAGCTCCTGTAACATTTACAGCCAACATCTATACAAAAAACACTGCTGTTTTAGGCTTTCATATATTGCGAATTAATAAATGAATAAAAGTGTTGATTTCTGGGGCTCTCAGACTCGTGGTTAATTATCCATCGTCCAAATTACAGAGAAGATGGAGAAAAATGTGCAGAGCTGTTGCTATAAATTTGACATTTCTCGTCAACAATTATACACAAAGTTTGATTTGATATATTTTAAATGAATAAACAAATTAAAAACTGACTTCTGGACTCAGCGGTGCTCTTCTCTGAACCTTGAGGCTGATTATCTGTGATCCAAACTACACAGAAAATGCAGAAAAATGTGCAGACGTCCTGCTACAGATCTGACATTTCAAGTCAACAATTATACAAAAGTTAGATTTATTTTAGGATTTGATGTTTTCCAAATCAGTAACTAAATAAAAGTTGGACTTCTGGGCTCAGAGGTGCATCGAGCAGAGACGTGTGGCTGATTATCTGTGATCCAAATTACATAGAAAATGCAGAAAAATGTGCAGAAGTCTTGCTGCAAATTTGACATTTCTAGTCAACACTCACACAGAAGTTACATCTATTTTCTGATTTATTTGGACTCGATGAACAAAATAAAACTTTGACTTCTGGGCTCAGTGCTGCACTTTTCTGAACCTTGAGGCTGATCATCAATGATCCAGATTACATAGAAAATGCAGGAAAATGTGACATATTTGACATTTCTAGTCAACATTTCTACAAAAAATACTTGTGTTTTTGGCTTTGATGTAGTTAGAATCAATAAATAAATAAAAGTGTTGACTTGTGGGGCTCTCAGACTAATTATCCATCGTCCAAATTACACAGAAAACGGAGAAAAATGTGCAGAGCTGCTGCTACAAATTTGACATTTAAGTCAACAATTATACAAAAATTAGATTTATTTTTGGATTTGATTTATTAAATAATTAAAAAACTTGACTTCTGGGCTCTGAGCCTTGAGGCTAAAATATCTATGATCCAAAACACACGAGAAAATGCAGAAAAATGTGCAGAAATTTGACATTTCTAGGCAACAAGAACAAAATAATCTTATTTTCGAATATTCCAAATCAATAAATCCAATAAAAGTCTGACTCTTGGTGCCTTCTGTGGCTAATTATTCATGATCCAAATAGAAAAATGCAGAATGTTGGTGTGAGTCTTCAAATTTAGGAGGCCAACATGATGCGTACATGTGAACTGAGGAGGAGGAGGGAAGAAAAAAAAAAAAACTTTCCCTGATAAAGATAAATGTTCTGCTGAGGATTTTTTATATCCCATCCAGATGGTTACTCTTAATTTTCTTATAGGACACTTAAGAAAGCGAACAGATGGCTCAGCTCTTTATGTGCAGCATGTGCAAACCCCGAAACTCTCAGCCGGAGAAAGAAAGAAAGCAAGAAAGAAAGAAAGAAAGAGGCCTCGGTTTACCTGCTAATAAACTTTTACCAGCTGACCTCTGCCTTCGTTGCTGGATTAACAGCTAATTGAGAAGCGCCATCAACTTAATTATCAGTCTAAAGAATCCTGCAATTAAGGCGTCTTATTCACACCTTTTGCTGACTGACAGCGATCTCACTTCAGGTATCAGATATTTGCCAGAAAGCCAAAGCGACGACGTGAGAGATAACTCCTGCATCTCTTCTGTTTCTGATACGTCACAGATGTCCCGCTTTTAACTGTCTGTTTACAATCTGGCGTTGCGTTGCCCCGACGCCGGCTCTAAATCCTTGAAAAGAAAATGTTTAAAAGTGGAATTTGGAGATTCTGTCTCATTACTGCTTCAGCTTCCTTGTTAGAACGTATAAACAGCTGCAGAGACACATCTGTATGATATTACATCCTCCCCGAGCTCGGGAGAAAACAAAGTCTGCGGCGGATCACTGACAAGTCGTCACAATTACTCGCTGGCTCGCATCGGAGTAAATACTTCTGGAGAACATCAGATCCGCAGGAAACGGGCTCTTTAAAACCTGGAAACGCTGTCCTGGAGCTGCTCTCATCAATATATTTATTTGAACAATGGATTTAAACGAGTGTGTGTGATGTAAAAACAAAAACACACAAACTGTTTCCATCAGACCCACAGAAGACGTTTCAGCTCTGCAGAGTCTCTGAGCTCATTGTTTCAGTGTTATGTTCACTTTCTTACTGTGAGTGTTGGTCGGTGTTTTCACTACTAGAATCAATGACGTCCACGTAAAAAATCTGGTTTTACAAAAAGTAGTGTGTCCTTTTAGAAATGTGTGACCATAAAATCACAACTTTACTGAAAGTAAACGGGCTAGAAAATATAATATTTTACTGATATTTGCTTAAATTTCTACAGTTTTTGAACGTTCAGAGTTTTCTAACGTTCTCATAGACACACAAAACATAAATTATATCTGTTTGAAATCAGTCACTAGTTCAGCCTTGGTGCTCTACACTGAAAGAAAAACATGTTTAACTGATATTTTTTAAGCAATTTGTTCTTACATTACATATTTTCCTTGTTAAAAAATATTACATTTGTTTTATATAGCACTTTTTAAAAGAAATTCAAAGATGCTGTACATACATACACAAAAAAAAGTTAAAATGCAGAAAAAAGTATCTAAATAAAATAAATATTCTGTATTTTTGCAAATGATAATTTGTTCTTTTACACCGTCTGGCCGTAGAGTCACCCTAAAATCACCAGCATAGGATTATTTTAAAGATATTTGCCATTATTTCATGTTTTATATGGTTTAGTTTGCATTTGTCAGTAGGAGTGAAGCTCTGTTATTGATCAAGTAGTTCAGCAGGTCACACAAGCTACATTTAAATTAGCATTTTTAAACAAACAAGCACAGTGGAGCTTTAAAAATCAAGCTAAAGACCAGTGCATGATGCCACCACCATACACAGCACATATGTGACCACCAGCTAGCTAAAAGCTTGTCAACCGCTAACTGCTAGCTCGCGACTTGTTTTTCACAAAATGAAGGAAATTAAAAGTACATTCTAAAAACCAGCACCTTGTGTAGTAAACTACCTTTGCCATGTTGGTGCAGCTCAGCGAGCTACGTTTCTCTGGAAGTAGAGTGATGTGGAGTAACTGCTAGCTTAGCACGCTACATGCTACAAGTAAAATGACTTAAGAACTTAGATTTATCAGATATTCAGAAACATGAGTAAAAATGACACCAGTGAATTTAGAACCGTGGGGTTCTGGACAGCGTCTGAACTTAAATATGGAGAAACTCTTTAGCCAACTTTCAGCTTTAATTCTATTTAAATGTGTGAAGTTTAAATAAATGTACACGCTGTACAGTTTTCATAAATGGGAAAACTAGCTGTAGAGACCAAAACTGTTTTAGTACCAGGCTGTAAATGTGTTTATTTCTGCTGTTAATTTTTATCATTGAGGTCAATGGGGAATGACTCACTTTGGGTTCAGCCTCTAGTGGTCACTTGAAGAACTGCAGTCTTTGGTACTTTTGGCTCCAAAGATTGCGACTTAGTTTGGGCTGTGAGTTAGACGTGGATTTGAAAGATGTGAAGGATTTAATCTGAACATCTTTAATAAAAACCATCATTTGTCGTCCTACCATGAAGGACTCATGGTTTGCCACCAGTGTTTCTGATTGCTGGCGCCTTTGTCAGAATACGTTAAATTAGTTTTTCAATTTCCCAAATACGCCGCGTCCTTCTATAACCTTGTGGGGCTTTTTTAAAATTTCCTTTATCTCCATTTTTATCAGGATTTGTTTTCGCTGTGAATATCTGAATTTCTGTGTCATTTCTGAACTACTTAGGAGTCTGTTCGTCTCTTGTGGAATCAGGGCTCCAATTAAAAAAAAAAAGCACCACAACAAAGCTAAAAGCAACAAACAGATACATGGGCGAGTGTATTTTCTGCAGCAGCAGCGACTGTTTCCTCCCAGATGGACTCCGGGGTGATGCGACTGGTTTTACCGGCTTCTTCACACCTGCTGACAGAGCTCGCGTTTTACAGCCCTGTGGGATAATTGTACTGCCAGTGTGGGATAAAGTGGATTTATTCCAGATAGAAGACTTCCTTCAGCGTTATCTGCTGTCGGTTTAGGGAGCATTTGTTTGCGAATTCTTGGCAGTTTGGGACGAGACGCAGCTTCCTTTCGCAGCCGCTGATGATGTTGGTGTGAAGTATCATCGAGTGGAGCCGGCTTGGCAAGCCGAGGCCGGTCGCACGGCGGCGGCGGCGGCGGCAGAGGAGGAGGAGGAATGGAAATTTCAGTGTGATGAATGATTTTGCGCTTATTGAG
Organism: Stegastes partitus; assembly: GCF_000690725.1. Classification (NCBI taxonomy): domain Eukaryota; kingdom Metazoa; phylum Chordata; class Actinopteri; family Pomacentridae; genus Stegastes; species Stegastes partitus. Next base: position 29,268 of record NW_007577891.1, read on the forward strand.
CTCGCACGTGTGACCGAGCTGATTGAGAGCTGTGCAGGATTGACGGGCAGATTGAAGATTGGACTGTGAGAATGAACATTGAATGAATTGACCCTGTCGCCACTTCTTTCCTGCAGATTCCATCTTCTCTTCTCAAGTGTTTTTTCCTCTCCAGAAAACAGCATTTTGACTTTGAACATCCTTTTTTTTTTTTTTTTAAAGCAGCACAAACCAATAAGAAAAATAATATTAATAACAATAATAATAATAATAATCAGAGCGTCTTCCTGCAGATGTGAACTTTCAGGCTCCAAAAACACGCAGCTGGAATCTTATCATTCCACGCCGACGATATGTGTAATCAATTCTCTAATTAACTACTTAAATGGTTCAACCAATCACCATCAGCGTCAATTAACATTCAAAGCGATCTCCCCCAGATTCCAGTGCCATGATTAGCCGGCTACATGATGGGCAATTACAGCGAGGAGTGCGCAACATTCAATGCGAGCCCTATTACAATCATACAAAGCCTTCAGATCTCCGAGCGAGAGATTGAAACAAGAGGCGAGATGGGAGGAGGAGGAGGAGGAGGAGGAGGGAGGGAGGAAGAGCAACAAAGAGGAGAAGAGATGAAAGGGTATTTCTTCAGGAGGAGGAGGAGGAGGAGACCTACAGTGTTCGTTCAGATTTAACAAAGGCGTGGGGAGCTTCGAGATTGTTTTCTCTCTCTCTCGTTTTTTTTTTTTTCCTTAAAGGGAAAATCTACTGTCAAACACCAGCCGCACATCAATGGCGAGTGACAGACTTTTAACTCCAATCTGAGTGATTTTCGCGGTTTCTATTGAAGGTGTGTGTCGTCTTTTGTGCCTCCAAAAAAAAATCCATTGTTAAAAAATTTTAGGAAAATAGATCCTTTTCTTTCTTTCAGAGTAACGCTGCGGTTTTCATCTCCCACTGCTGGTGTTTTCCTTCTTATAATCTTGGACAGTTGAGTCCATTTGAACATTTATTAGCGCTGAGTCGCGGCGACATCAAAGCAGCCTTCAGAGCTGTTGGTAAAAGACACTGACTAAGAGCAGGCTGGGGATGGAAACAGCAGAATCATGTGCTGCACTGGCTCCCATCCCAACCAAATACCCTTCATTTCTTTGGCCCGGGCCGAGGCTGGGAAGTTGATTTTATTATATGACATGCATTTGGCCGATTTAGGGATTCAATGTGCATAAAATAAACATCCTGGTCTGGCTCTGCCGACATCCTCGCTGGTCGGAAAACAATCGCTGCTGTTGCCTTCATGCGGAGGAAAGAACGACATCAATAGTCTGATTGATCCGTTGCTTTTGGCAGCCGGAGGAACCAAACTTTGAAATCGCCAAAGCTAACGGACAGCGTAAGGCCCGACTTGCCTTAACGTTTACGGAGCGTTTAGTTGAAGTTAGCTGCAAGCTAATTGACACCATGTCGGCTCGGCTGCGTTTTGTTAAAACGAACGGCCAAAAACTTTAACAGAAACTTTGCAAACAGCAGTTTTTAGATGATCTGCTACGTCTGCAGGTGAAGCTTCGCCCGTCTGTGAATGGAATAACTCTTCTACTTTCTCATTTTAATTGAGTTTGCATCCAGAAGCTCCACAATCAACATGTCAAATCATTTACTTCTTGTGTGTTTTATTCCTTATTCTTATTTACCTTTATTGTTTTGGTGTGGAACAGGTGCACAACGCATTTCACTGCACGTTATACTGTGTATAACTGTGTTTGTGACCAATAAAAGATCTTGAACCTTTAAAAACCACAGCTACCTTCTGCATTGTGTTCTTTATTAGTTCTTTTTTAGGATCACCAGTTGATTTACTTCTATTTGCAGAAATCATATGAATATGTGCCGCTGACTTGCTCCAAGTTTGTTATTTCAGTGGAAAATAATCAAGTTAAAATGACTAAATATGCTGCAAATAGCAGCTTTTTATGTTGAGAACAAGTTAATTTAGGCTAATAAAGTTAGCAAGTAGGACTGCATGGTGGGGCAGTGGTTAGCATTGTTGCCTCACAGCTAGAAGGTCGCCAGTTCGCGTCCCGGTGAGGACACCCGAGATCTTTCTGCGTGGAGTTTCGTGGGATCTCTCCAGGTTCTCCGGCTTCCTCCCACACAGTCCAAAAACATGTTGAGGTTAATTGGTGATTCTAAATTGTCCGTAGGTGTGAATGTGAGTGCGCTTGGTTGTCTGTCTCTAAGTGTAGCCCTGTGATAGACTGGTGACCTGTCCAGGGTGTCTCCTGCCTTCACCCTGAGTCAGCTGGGATAGACTCCAGCCCCCCATGACCCGAGTGAGGACTAAGTGGTGTATAGATAATGGATGGATGGATGGAGCGTATTTGGTCAATCTACAGAAAACATGCAGGTTTTTGGTTCCCAACGCGACCAATCAATCGGTTAAAAAGCAGGTATGAGTTCAGTCGACTGAGGTTTTCTTTGGTTGACTCCAGCCTTGATAACTAATCTGTTATTGGGCAGCACTTGTTTACACAAACAAGGTAACGGAGTTAAAAAGACAGGAAGTGCTCACTGGTCTCAGGATTAAGGATCCAGATGCTGTTACACAATCCAACAAGCTCTTCATAGAAAGCTTCCTGAACCCTCTGAGTTTCATTCTGTCCTTTTACCAGCGAATTATCACTTATAAATAAAAGAAACAAGGACTCCTGAGCTGATTATTGCTGGGAAGAAATTTGGCAGGCTTTTACTCTCAACATCAAATACTGCTTTTTTTGTCACCGTCTTCCAAAATTTGGAGCGTTGTTTTGATCGCGTGCCTTTATTGACGGGACGACATTGTTTGTGTGTGGAAAAGCTCTTCACTGAAATAATTGGCATCCCCATCCTCTGATCCTCAACCACCACCACGGTGACGACGACGTGGGGAAATGAACGGGAGCCTCACGTGTCTGAGCTCCACGCTTTGGTGACGACGACGTCTGCTTTCGACCAAACGAGCAAATTCATAAAAACACCCGACAAACGGCGGCGCTTCACGACTGAACCAAACCGTACTGTTAAACACCCAGAGTTAGTAGGTGTGAAGCGGCGCTGCTCCGTTGTGCCAAAACATGCATCTTTGATTATATATCAAGCCGAGTCTTCTAGTTTTCATTCACTCACCTCCGGGTTAATCAGGTTCTATCAGCCTCCCTACCAGCAGCTCCATTCACTCGCCTGCTTTCTAATCTGAGCCGCATCTCAGGTAAAAAAGAAGCTGAACTTTCCTCCGATTCGGATAAATGAATATTTTGAACACTAATTTCTTTCCTCCTTTTCCTTTCAGCATCCCGTGACCCCTTCAGGTCAACCTTCTGACCACTTGGAGGAGCAGCAGCCGGCCTCAACGCACCCGCAGTGTGAAGAGACGCTCCTGCATCTATGATACCAAAGAGCGTCTCCTTAGTTTTCATTCCTTCAAGCTACAGGTTAATCAGATTTTATCCGTAGCAGCAGCTCCACTCGCTCTCCTGCTCGCTGCATCTCTGTATTGTCTTCTCTGGAGTGGAGCCTGTTTCGCTGTGAGCCCAGACTCCCATCAGGACCACCTGACAGCGGCGGCGTGATGGAGTGGTGGCAGGGGGAGGGTTACATGTGCAGACACCCTGAGCTTGTTGTCGAGCCCTGAGCAGCTCCACTCCAGCAGCGGGGGGTTAAGTACGTTGCTCCGGGGCCCTTCCACGGTGGCTGCTGAGGGACAGCAGTGTGTGTCACTTTCCCTGCAAGGACTCTCCTCGCCGGAATACGAATCCAAAACAGCAACAACGGTTGCCAAGTTATCGCGCTCCCACTGTAATAGAGCGCTGACTGGAATATAGACTTTACCTCCCACAATCCTCCAGCGCCGCGCGGAGAAAAGAAATCATCGAGTGGAATAATGTTTTATTATCAGCTGACATTTTTAAATTTGGTGAATCCACAGAGGCCTCCCCGGTTCCAAACCGAGTTATTTTTTTTTTCAGCTTTTCAGAGAATTATTTCTTATTTACTCCGATTTGAGAGTTTTTTTTTTTAATCAGAAGATGTCGACAAGCTGGTTCCACATAAAAAAAACAATCGAGCAACACTGAAAATGAAGACTTTATTGCAACAAGTAACGCAATGTCAGTCGTATGGAGTTAATGGGGTCAGCGGTGTCTTGCGAGTGTTGCCACCACATGAGGCAACTCACTCGTTGGGCCGTTTGAACGCCATCCAAAGCACAAACTGTGTTTCTGACGCAGACGCAAAACCACCACAACCCCTCGAGATTCGTTATTTCTTTCCAATCAAGTCAAATTCTTGTATTTTTATCTTGCAGAAAAACTAAACGTCACCACATTTCGTGCAGCCGTAGTTTTCAAAGATCCAAAAACATGTTCCCTGGAATTTGCTCGACAAACTGTTTCAAAGCGATTTTTTAAAAATATTTCTGCTTCATTCACTAACAAAGCCAGAGCCCAGCCTCCGGACAGCAGCTTGCACTAAAACAGCACACTCAAAATATATCCAGCAGCATGTAAACATTTCAGGGAAACATGCCGGCTGTCGGTATTGTTTCTGAGCGTGCACATCACCTCACATCACGCTCACACCGAGCGAGCAGCTGTGGTTCAGCAGGTACGATTCAGGGCCGCAGACAAAAAAACAGGTGAACGAGAATCTGGGAAAAGTGCTTCGTATTAAAAAAAAAAAATGCTGCATGAAATTCAGTCTGAGCTGTAGAATCCACAGGACGCTGCCCGGTGCAACCAGAGCGAGAGCCGACAAGCTGTTCTGAATTTTCAAATTGCGCCTTCCATTACTTTTCATAAGCCCAGTTTCTGCGCCGTTAGAATAGATCCCCGAGTCACGCAGAGAAATAGAATAATGTTTAATGTTTTTCTTGCAGATTACCGCCTCTCTGTCATCTCTTAAACCTCCAGCATCTTTTGGGGCCTCCACAGTTTTAAAAGCCTTAAAAAGAGCTTCTCCCCGTGTGGCTCTTTGTTCTTACGTCCTCTGCTGCATAGAGAACGAGTTCGGCGAGCGGCGCGCCTCTGCACAGAACGGAACATTAATTTTCATGGCAGACGACGGTCCGACTGAGACTGATTAACGGTTCGGTCTGCGCACGGCAGAAACAAATATTGATATCTGAGGGTTTAAAGTCAGGCTAACGTCGCGTGTGTCACATTGCAGGAAGTGAAGCGAATGAACACAAACGCGTCAGGATTCAACTTTCTTTGCTGCTTCTTGATGCTGAAGGAAAACTCACATGGTTCTCATTTGGCGTGACTAATCTACAGGAGAAAGTCTGATAGGACAGCGTTTACTCTGATCTAAGGGTTCTTGGGGAGGTTTTTTTAAACTTTATATCTGAGATGTTAGCACGCTGGTTGTACATGAGCACAAGAAAATGAGCGAGAACCACTGAAAGGACAGATTTAGATGCAGGAATGTTGGTGTTGATTGAAATCATGTCAGCTGTGTTTCACAAGTGATGCCACCACATGAGGCACGACATTGTTTGACCGTTTAAACAAGGCCTGAATGCCATCCAAAGCACAAAAAACATCATTTGGCAGAAATGAAAAAGAAAATTAGATTTTTTTTTCAGCAGTTTTAAATTATTTTTCACCTTCAATGCAGATTTTCTCCCTTAAAAACCACCGCAGTCCTTCTAGGCTGAATTATTCAAGTCCTCTGGTGGAAATTCTCTCATTTTTTAACATATCGTCGCACAAAAACAAGTCTTTTTTAGCATCCAAATCTCTACCCGCTTAGTATTTCTGTTTTTCTACAGTTTTTAAAGGCTGTCTTATTGTTACTGCACATCCTCGAGGAACAGTCAAGGCATCCGATACGAGCAAAGAAAAACATAATATCACAAAATATACTGTTCAACTTCCCAGGAATTTGCTTTATTGGTGGACAAACTACAGAACAGTGACGCTGCTTCAAATCAGATCTTATGGGCTGAAATATCTGCATCGAATCCAGGCTGACTGATGACTTCCCTTGTTTTGTCCAACCAACAGCTGATTTTAATTTGCAATGACAAACAGAATAGTTGCTGCTTAATGGAATAATTCCCGTCTGAATCCCACCGTGGGGCCACAGAGCTGCTGCTCCTCTCCAAACGCTGCTGTACGTTCAAGGTGATCCAACTTCACTCCATCATTACGCACAGTTTGCAACCCAAACCCACAGCAACACCTGTAGGCTGCTGCTGCACGACCACAACTCTGTTTGTCCACTAACGGCTCCACAAGAGATTTTTTAAAGGCTTAAATTATTATTATTATTATTTCATAAAGCTGCCAAACTTCTATGTGAGATGCACACTTCCATTCCTGCACCGGCGCTCGCTCGCTGCGTCTCATCCAGAAACAAACATTCCTTAATATCACAATGAGGCAGTCAAAGAACCGGCTTGTGCACCGAGTGTGTGTCTGTTTGTGTGTGTCCCTGTGTGTGTGTGTGTGTGTGTGTGTGTGTGTGTGTGTGCAGGCTACGTGTGCATGCCTCCCGGTTCGTTCTCTCCAGCAACAGCGGCAGCTTTACGGTGACACAAAGAAAGACGGTTTTTGCACGATTACGCACTTTGGCTGCGTCTTCATCCACACAACACAGAAACACCCAGAAATCTTCCATACATTTTTCTCTCTTTTTTTTTTTTTTAGTAACCACCAAAGCGCAGCTCTCCGCTCATCCCCCCGGTGCACTGAAAGCCAGAGAATAAAGCAGTGTGCGCAGGACTTACCATGGTTGTTCAAGCTCCCAGTCTCTGAAAAAGTCGAATTCAAAGAGATCCATTGAAGCTTCGAGCCGCAGGAGGTGATGATGATGGTGGTGGTGAGGATGGTGGTGGTTAAAATCCAAAAGCTGGTGCTGCTGCTGCTGCTGCTGCTGCTGCTGCTACGTGGTTCTACATACAGGCTACTGATTGTGAGTGTCAGAGAGACGGAGAGTAGACACAAGCTGCTGCCAGGAAGCTGCTACGTGGTCGAGGCGAAGCTGACAGCCAGGCAGAGGTGGAGGGAGGCGGGAGCGCGCACATGCACACACATAGATATATATATATATACACTGTAGAGACAAGTCATATTCACTGCAAAAAAATATATATTCCTACATAACAAGCAACCAGCTGTTTATTCTGCACAGATCTCCCCCAAAATAAACCTAAAAAAAAATAAAAATAAAAATGTGTCATTGAGTGCAGCAGCTGGATGGACAGACTTGGTGATGTAACTGCTGCTGCTGCTGCTGACATGTTATCAGGTTCATCAGTGCAGGAAACCACACATTACACACCTCTGATGAGTCATTTCTGATTAGGTGTCCTTTTGAGTCAGACAACTTGAAAATCTCCCCCAGAAAGAGAGTGATTTTTTTTGTTTTTTCCAACCTTTTCGATGGAAAATGACGTTAAGAAAAAAAAGTCAGTTATGATTGTTTGACATCCTGTTACTTTACACTTTATGAGGTGATGTTTCGCCCCCATCGCCAGACAGTATGAGCAACCTGCGAGGAATTAATTACGCTTTTAAGGATATTTAGCCTTAAAGTACCAGAATCAGCTCTCCAAATCCACCATGTATAATTTGTGTGAGTGTAGAAATCCTCCTCGGCTTTTGCTCCGGATGCCCCGACAGCGCTGAGGACGCAACCTCGTGGCCTCTGTGTGGCCTCTGTGTGCTTTCTGCAATAAAAGCAACATTTTTTTTTTAAGCAGCAGAACAGGAAAAAAAACAAGAATAGGATCCTGTTCAGGAGCACTTTTTATAGATAGAAAAAAAAAAACATGTTAGCGAGGGTGCATTAGAGAGAAGCTGTTTGGAGGCAACAGTTCAACCTGCACTGTAAAAACAAAACAGGATTTAGTTGAATTAACTGATTTTTTCAAGTTAGTTCAACCTAAATTGTGTCAGATCATTTTTAGAGCGTATTAGTCGTCTGATTTGAGGTCATTTTGTTTGAAATAATGAGTTGAATTAATGTGCAGCTGAGAGTTTAATCAACTCTTTAAATCAAGTTTTTAAAGAAACAAACACTGAGTGCTCACAGACTTCCCAGCATGCATTGTTTTGGAGTCTAAACTCTCCTGAGACTCACCTGCTGTTTGTCCTTTATATGTTATTTCCTTTATGTGACACTGAAAACAGCACAAACCAAGAAGAAGGCTAGCGATGAATCCACCTCCGTACACTTATTTTAAACCAAAGTAACGGAACAAACCTCACATATGATCTCACAAATGAAATGCTTTGAACTCTTGTTGTTGAACTTGTGAGCGTATTTTAATTTCGCTGAACTTGTTCCGTCAACTCAGCCGGTTTCACACTCAGTGGATGATGTCGAGATAAAAATCCGGCTTAAGCTCAGTTAGCTTGTGTTTTAAGGCAGCAGGGACCTTAAAATGAGTTCATCAGTCTGGAAAATGGCTGGTACGTGGGATTTTTGAAGCAGAAACTGAAAGAGTGGATATCGCCTGATGTAAGCACAAAAAGAAAGTATGCAGTGTTGGTAAAGATTTCGTATATGTACCTGGATTTTGGATAAACGTACTTTTTTTGGATCCTGTTCTGCATCCTGGTGTGTATTAAGTCTTGTGCCGTCTCACACCCTGTATTGTTATTTTTGTGATTCCTATAACACTTTTTGCAGCTATTTGATTTCTGAGCACATCAGAGGCGTCTTCTGCGTCTACAACGGAAAGTTTCAGCGCATTTTGTTGTTGTTGTCGTCGTTCCACTGATCTGCCGTATGCCTCGTACTTTCATTAAAAGCGTTTGATTTGTTCTCATTACGTGCCGCTAACATTACCGCCGAGGGAGGCGTCTGTATTCCAAAAGATTAAAGATTTTTTTTTCCCCACTTTGAGCGCAAACAAGCCTCCTCCTCGGCCGACGTAAACAGCCGCAGGATCAGTCCAGTGAAGCTCGGGAGCTACGGTGTAATTTGCTGCGTGATTTACTCTTCTGTCCATGAATCTGCTTTTTTTTTTTTTGCCTAAATATAGGTTGGATGTCAACAAAACTCCTCCTCTGCATTTTCCAAACTGGCACCTTCTGAACAGCCACAAGTCGGTATATTTGAAAGTGCGTTAAAGCTGCAGTAGGCAGAAATCTGGACAAGAACGTGAACAAATCCCGTCTCCTGCTGCAGCTCTTTATGCTCGTCGATCGGCTCGAGCCTCATGTCTGAAGAGTCTAGCTGCCCAGAAAACACTGCCTACTCCGGCTTTAAGTCTCCTTAATCCACGTAGTCTTTCACCTCCTCGCAAACTGCTTTCATCACCTGTTTTTTTTTTTTTGTGCCTTCTTTTTACCCACACATCGGTTCGGATGAGCCGGAGCCGTTTAGCAGCTTATTCCCTATCACACTCCTCCTGCAACACATGCCCAGCGGCACGTTTTACTGTTTACGCCTTCGCCATGAATAATGATTGACCAGATGGTTGAAACTTCTCACTCAGCATGTGCGGCGGCTGCGACCGCAGTTGCATTGTGACATCGCCATCGTCCTCTCCTTTTTTTTTAAAGAAGGAGAAAAAGCAAAAAATAAAGAAGCATGTTTTCACCCGCGACGAGGGGAGAAGTCCAAATGTATCAGGAAGGAGTATTTGAAGATGCACTGCCGGCCGTGTGTTTGTGTGTCTCTTTGTTTTGGATGTTGTGTCACTTTGTCGGTGCGTGTGTTTTGTGTGAGTATTTTGGTCTGGTCCGGGGCAACATGCCAACACCGCTCTGCATCACACTCGGCAAACAGCAGCAGAGAAGAGAAAGAAAAGACAAGAGAGGAGAGTTAACCACAGTGCATGATGGGAATAAAACACTGCCAGCCATTAGCAATGTGTCTGATGGTGTGAAATCGCGGTTTTCGTGACCTTGATCAACTCCAGCCATTCCAGCCTCGTGAATCAAAAAGTCCGGACATCTCCAGACCCTAAAAAAAAAATCAAACGTTTTTCAAGGATTTCAAGCACCTGCGGGACCACTGATTTTCTGTGTAAGAAACGCTGTCCAAAACTAGGTCAGACACTGAGAGACAGAATGACTGGAGCGAGAGGCAGAGGGAAGGGATAGAAAGATATGGCACAATTTAAAAAAAGCAATTGTAGGATGAGCTAATGGGGAATTAGATGATAAAACCAGATAGACGGACGTGAAGAGAAAATGTGATTAAGAGCAAATACGCTTCGTTTCCCTCGCTCGCTGCCTTCGTGACCGCGGCGGCTGTTTGTTTAGGGAGGTTTTAACTGTTTTTTTGTTCTGCAGCGTTGTTGAAGCCACAGCCAGAAATTTATATTTTAATGATGACATTGGGAGACTCACACACACACACACACACATGCACACACACACACACACACACACAAGGAGCTGGAAAGAAATACAAACTGATAAAATAGTCAGGAAGGACCAAGTTCTCAGCTTTGAGCTCATTATACTTGCTGTGTATCTTGCAGAAGTTGAGAAGTGCATGTCATGAATTTTCAATATGTGCTCAGGCTTCTCTTTTGCTCCTCTTGTTTCTCTCTGGTGCATTCAGTGGAGGTAGTCCAGGATCAGTGCGGTGCCACAGCTCCCCCATGTGGATACAGGTAGGTATTACACCAAGAAGACAGGGCCTGAATCAGATCTTTTTTTTTTTTTTAAATCTTACACATTCCTCTTCTATTTCTCTTACCTTCATCCTCTCTGCTATTTACTACAAGTTTCACTGTTTACGGTTTGTAAAAATGCATCACATCAGCGTGCATGATTGCAGGTTTCGCCCCCAAGCAAACACGGTGCACAACATCCATCCATCCATCCATTATCTATACACCTTAATCCTCACTAGGGTCATGGGGGGCTGGAGTCTATCCCAGCTGACTCAGGGTGAAAGCAGGAGACACCTGGACAGGTCACCAGTCTATCACAGGCTACACTTAGAGACAGACAACCAAGCACACTCACATTCACACCTACGGACAATTTAGAATCACCAATTAACCTCAACATGTTTTTGGACTGTGTGGGAGGAACCCAGAGAGACACGGGGAGAACATACAAACGCCACGCAGAAAGATCCCGGGTGTCCTCACCGGGACGCAAACTGGCAACCTTCTTGCTGCGAGGCAACAGTGCTACCAACTGCGCCACCTCGCAGCCCCCGGTGCACAACAGTACATTTGTATTCCAAATCTGAGGCAGACACTTTATATTATCTATAAAATGTTTTGAATGGTGCTTGTAACTGAGGCGTCAGAACTATTGCCACAGAATTTGCACCAGAGTTTATTTAAAACTAAAGTATATGGGATTGTTTTTCGTCTATTAGAGAAGTAACATAACTAAACTTTGAATGAATACTTTTCATGCTCTGCTTTTAAATACAGTCCTGACTTTGTAGCTAAAGGACCAATGCTTGATTTTAACGACACCTCCAGTGAAGATCATGGTTTTTTTTGTTTTTTTTTAACCTTATTAGCATGTCCATGGTGGTCTATGGTGTTTTTATATACTCTGGAAGAGATATCATGAGCAAAATAAGGAATTAAAGCCCCTCCTGAGCATTTCTACCTGCAGCGTACTGACAACAGTGTCAGATAAACAGATTCAGACTTTCAGGGCTTCATACGTAACAAATGTTGGGGATCAATTCCATAAACCTGCAGAGTGTTTTTTATTTTTTTCATAATGAGTTTGTGGGTTAAACTTGTACGACTGAATCACAATATTACAAATTGTGTGTTGTTGAGTAGTTTTATAGTGTTAAGCAGAGATGGAGGTGAGCTGGTGTGCTCGAGCTGCAGCGAATACACAACATTACAGAGTGACACTTGAACCATTTTAAGTGATTATTTTTGTGAGAAAAAAACTTCTAAATACGTAACTTTGCTGCACAGAAGTGGGTTTTTAGGGTTTAATAAAAGACTAAAGAGACACTTTAATGATCACTGATGACTATTTCAAGTCTTTATCATGTGATTCGTCTTTAAGGGAGTGAGGCTTTATGAAGACAGTCGACTAATGTGGATTATTCAAAGGCCTTTACTGAGGCACTTAGCTTCCCATTTTCAAAGCAAATGCTGCTTTCTTTTAAACATCAAGCTGCACAAATCAGAGTTTATGTTAATGCTAAATAAAATGACCAATGTGAAAGGAGTCTCTCTACAATTTATATTGATTTGATGTCCAACATTAATTGACAAAAAGCGACTCTCGGAGGTGATTTGTGACATTTCACAATGTGGGGGTTTTCTGCCTCCTTGTGGCTGAAAATTAATTCTCACACCCTCAAAATAAAACACTTGTTAAGCCAGAAGAAAAACACAGAATTCTAAAAACACGATTCTGTGCTGGTGGTGGCTCATTAAAGACAGAAGACACAAATCAATAACGTTAACAAAGATTTCTCTCCAGTCTGTGAAGTGAGCAGCGACCATGACAGCCTCTGGTTTTATCACATTACACATTACTGATGAGTAAAACATTAATGAATTAATAAATCATAGTCACACAGTCACCAATTAGTGCTGAGTAATAAGAGGTAGTGGTTTCCTAATTGGATTTTCCTCATTAGAAAACATTTGACCATAAAGAGGACCGAGGTGGTCCTTGATTCTTTTAGTATGCGGTTAATTTGGACACTAATTATACTTTCCATTCAAATTCTGTCTAAATGTTTTTTCTTTTGTCTGATTTAGGAGCCAGTAGCGGAGCAGCACGGGTTGGCCTTGGCTCTCGGTTGTCAGCGGCCCCAGAAGGAAGCGGCGTTTAAAAAACCTTTCTTTGATTCAGAATATATTCATGTGGTCATTTCACTAATGGCCCAAACATGCTGATGCTGTTCACAGAGCGCTGCTTCATCACACAGAGTTGGAGCACATGTACAGCACAGAGGTGTGTCCTTGAAGCGACTATAAAAAGGTAAAGGACAACGTGGAGCCTCACAGGAGCCATAAAGAATCTGAAACATCATAGCTGGCTGATGGCCACGTTTGAAGCAAGGTGGTTTTAACATCACTGTTTGTTCTGTTCCAATAAATACTGCTTCCAAAACGGAGAACAAATGAAGCAGAACAGTTGACATAGTAATCCTCTGAACTCCAACAAAAAGTTTCTGGGGAGTTTTTTGTCACATTTTTTGCTCACTGTGGGCTTTTTACTGCTATATAAAGGGGCTGCAAGGTGGCTCGGTGGTTAGCACTGCTGCCTCGCAGCTAGAAGGTCGCCGATTCACGTCCTAGTTCGCGACACCCGACATTCCTTCAATCATTAAAAAAATTAATTCAATTTCTCTGATTACTATGATTTAAAAAAATGGTGGTGGCTTTACAAACTATAGATTTTTTTTTTTAATTTTTGGAAACAGAACTGTGACCTCTATCCTAAACTGGCATCAGCAGCCAAGTACTGCCTCTGCGTTCCAGCCCCGGGGTGGAAGTGTCCCCCGACCGCGCCAAATGTTCGGATATTCATCATCAATTGGGCCTGAATATCCAGAGACCAGGAAGTACTATTCAGACCAGCCCTACTAGTTATTATAACAACTATAAACAACAACAAATGAGCCATCAAGCATCAAGCCCTCCTTGTATTTCGACCTCCGTCTTGACAATCCGACAGCCTTGCTATCCGACATGAAAGAAGGTTTTACATTTAGTGTCGGATTATCGAGTCACGACTGTACCTACATTTTCAACTTGTTTCGTCTTGTTATGAAACAAGACGCTCAATCCAGCCTTAGCATTCTAGCATTTATGATTTACCGTGCTTCTGTTGAACATAAGCCATTTAGGGTGTGTTTGATGTGGGCCGGTGCCTTTTTTTTTTTTAAACCCATGTTATGCTAATTCTACCCACCGTTCATTTCACAGTATCGTTGTGCATTTTTACAGCTTGGATCTCTCAGCTTGTTGTTTAATGTTCTGCAGCGTTACTGCTCTCGTCAAGCTTGTTTATAGGAGATGTTTGCAATAAAAAAGCTCAGATAAATCCATGATACACTACCTGTCCAGCACTGAGGGACAAAGACACAGTGTTAGAAGCATGTTGGACCATTGAGCAGCTAAAGTTGCGTAGTATTCTAAAAGTGTTGTTGAAGGGAAGGTAAGAATTAAAGAGCCACTGTGTGGGACTTAAACACATCTAGTGGTGAAGTGACAGATTGCAACCAACTGAAACGCTACAAGTACGTAGGAGTTATTCTCGTAGTTTAATCCTAACAACTGGACTTGCTTGAGTTTCTTGAAGACGTTTCACCTCTCGTCCAAGAGGCTTCATCAGGTCTGACTGACCAGTTGGAAGTTCCAGATACTTCTATCTACTTGAAGTCTCAAGTATCTCAAGTGTCAATGGAAACTCAAGCAAGTCCAGTTGCTACGATTAAACTACGAGAACAACCATGACCTGGATGACTGAGAACCTTCACAGACAAGCATGTAAAGAAAAAGCCAGTTCAATGCATAAAAGCTCCGATCTGGAGCCAGTGTTTGGTTTAAAAGACTCGTTCTAAGCGAAACAACTTGTTCCGTTTTTGTCCTTTTGAATGTTAAGGCGCACCAATTAAAACTCAGCTATGAGTCTTTCATCGAGCTATCTTTGATAATAGATCCTGTAAATCCTACACTTTCAGGTCAATTGGTCAGAAACAGGACTTCAACTGAATGTCTGGCTTTGTCTCCCGGATGCATTGAATGGCTTTTGTGTGAAAACTCAACAGAATATTGCTTGAATATTCTGGTAATAATGTGTAGAATAGAATGTTTTTATGCTTTACAAAAAAAGTGGCACAGGTCAGAGGAAATATCTATTCTATAGCCACACTGAATGAAGCATTGAGAGCAGGCAACACAATATGTAAAGCTGAAGGAAAAGTTTCTAAAGCTCCAGACAGAAAAGAAACTCTGAGGAAGGTTTACAAATGACGGTGGTACAAAGTTTGACAGCCATCAACGGGGAACATTTCTTCAATCGCTGAAAACAACCACACAACTATAAAGTTACCTTTCAGGATGCTGCTAATGAGAATTTTTTTTGAAAAAGCTCGTACTTGCCTTCACGCTTCACAAGAACCCTTCGTCTAGCTTTTACATTTTCCGCCCTGCAAAATTAAAGGGGGAAAAAAAATCAGTCGCAGCTAACGGAGGAAGATCAACCTTTATTTATTGAAACCGCTTGCATACAAAATATATTGCACTATAACCAGACATGTCAACCCAAACATCTTAAATGCTAGTAGTATGTACAAAAGAAAACAAAAAATAAAATGCCCAAAAGTGCACACAAGGTTTTACAGCTTTTTTGACTACCCTGGTTTAAGTATCTACAGATTCTCTGCGTGTCTTCACTTTCTGGCACTCTATTGTCGAACAGCCCACAATGTGTATAGTTAGTATTCGTTGATATTATATACATTCTGCAAAAACAAAAAAAAGGTCTGCTGATGTCTGCTGTGGACTGGTGAGCAACGACAACAAGAACTTTTGGGTCATCTTTTCTGATGAACCATCCTGCAACCCCGACGTGACTAAATGCTTCGAGAAAGAGGGATGCAAAACGGTCCAGTGCTTATTGGATTGGGACTCCCCGACGATTCTTTCTGCGCTATCGTCGTGTTTGGAGAGCACGTCTTCAGGTACGTCAAGTCAAAAATCAAGGTTTGTGGACGAGGTTGGGTCCGGACTTTTCTAAGATAACACTGAGTTGTTATTTGAAGAACTGGTTAAATCGGTCATCGGAACTGTCTGGCAAACGCACATTTAAACATTTCCTCCAGAACATTAGAGCAGCATGTCGGTCAGGACAAACATTACAGTCGAATATCAATAAAACGCAGCTACCATCTCGCAGCTAGAAGGAAAACACCATCGACAGAGCAACGTTTTGTGAGAATAAAACCCTTCAACTATGTTTTATATTCTCACAACCTTAAATTACGCTGCCGCCAGTCGGGATTTTCACTCCATTTTAACAGTCCATTCACAATAAAGAAGACGACCGCGAATTTCTCGAGCAGAAAGTCAGACAAACCTCAAGTTCAATCCAAATATTTCTGTTCCAATGTACTGGGGAGTCGCAAAAACAGAAGCTGCATCCAAAGAACAGCACATCTTCAAAACATGGTGCCATTTGGGATCCCCTTCTATAAACAATAGAAGGTACCCCATATGACTCCTTGTACTGCCAGGATTAATCAAAATGTGCACCGTTTCTTGTCTTAAACTTTGGTTTGGGATCCCAAATGGTTCCCAAACCTGCTTCTAAAGAAACGTTTCCAACCCTATTTCCTTCCAGTGTTCCCCAACGGCGAGATACCAGACAGAGATGCTAGGACGCCTTATTTTTCTGCCATGATCGCGACGGTGCTCGTCTTAAAGTCGGTCGTTTCCATGGCAGGTCACTAGAAAACAGCAGAAGTGGGTAACAATGTCACAACCAGTAAGTTATAGGAGATTCGCAAGTAAATGCTTCCTTAGCACCATTTCTTCAGTGACCCCAACTGGTCAGCATGCAACAGTCCTCTCTTATCTGTTTTTTAAAAAATGTACATTTACCGTTATAGTACAAGCCTTGGCTCAGCGTTACGGTTTGTCCGTAACGCCCCCCTGAAAATCCAACCAAAGCATGAAAAAGCCATTATTTTCGTCCAAACTTCGGTTTCTTTGCCACCATCTACTCTGAACCTGGTGTTAGGAGGCACAATAAGAAACACCGACAAGCAGGTTGAAGCACAGCCGTAAGAGTTTCATCATCTGTGGCGTGACACAACAGAGCCGATGTGAACGTAGGACCTTCGTAGACTCTTCTGGAGCCTCAAAGTCTTGTTATTACCTCCCAAATGCATGTACAAGGTTTGTTTCTGTCAGTTCAAGGGTAACTGGCGTTTGGGAGCAAAGTCTCGCCTCCAGCACCGTCCTGTCTCAACCTTGTCAAAGAAAAAAAAAAAACTTTATACCAGTCATAAAGAAAAGAAGAATAATAAGAGGTTAAGGGAATCTAAATGAAACACCTATTAATCATCACTGTGGTGACTCACAAACAGAAGCTGGGTTAAAATGATTCGGGTCTTTGTACACGACGAGTTCAGGAACCAATGTGCCAGACGAGTTTACCGGCTTCAAATTAAAGGGAAACTCCACCGTAGAATATTACTCACAAAGGTTACTTCAGTTACTGTAGGAGGCAAACTTATCCCAAAGCTGGTACATGCGAGAAGATAGACCAATATGTTTGTTTCTTTTGCTGGAGGCAGCTAGCTTAGCTTAGCAAAAAGACTGACGGTAGGACAACAGCTAGCGTGGCTAACGGTCAAGTCTGATGTTGTATAAACACCTAAAAGCAATAATTACCACACCTTTTTTTTTTATATTTTAGTTTTTGAAGATTAAAAAAACAAGCGTAAGAGGTGTTGTAGGTGTATTTTTAAACTTTAGACACAGCTAGCGCTGTGTTTTCAGTTTTTAAGCGAAGCTAAGCTAGCTGTCTCCCAGCTGTTAGCGCACAGACACGAGCTTAAAATTGGTTTCTCTTGTGAAATTTGAGCACATTTCTCAAATTATCTTTCGTAAACTTTACCTACACACAATAATTTGGTGGGTTTCGGCTTAAAATAACGCTCCACCCAAACTCTGACATAAAAACATTTCAACTACAAGTCCTTTTGCTAGCTTATTTTCTGAGCTATGTTTTTTTTTTTTTTTTTTCGCTGTTTATTCCTCAACATGACCACAAAAAAAAAAACTTCTTTTTACAGTTTTACGCAGCAAGTAAGAAAACTTCATGAGCCGAGGAAGACCATGAGATATAGTTGACAACCCATGAAAAGTCAAAGGTCACACATTGTTAAGCAAAAAGCAATAAATGGGCTAAAGATGGCTGGGCCTCTGTAAGATTTCACAGCAACAGAAAATATCCACAAAAAAACTGCATCTGTGGATATTATAAAATATATTATTATATTAGAACCAAACTTATTATAAGGTGTAATAAATAACATATTTTGGATGGACTATCACTTTAAGCCCCGGTGCATATATCGGATGCATTTCATCGCTAAATGATATTAACCAGAAAACCAAAAGATCTAAATTCAGTCAGAATTCGGTTTCAGTGACTCATTCAGGTCGGGGTGGATTTTCCCTGTCAGGTAAACAAACTCACCCTTCTTGTTATTTTTCAAGTTCTGCAGCACTATGGACATCTCATTACCACTGACAGCTGTGTGGGACTCAGTCCTGCTATGGAGGATGCTATTTTTCCACACATCTTTAAGTTTATTATCAAGAGCTCTAGCATTTTTAACTAATATTAAACAGCAAAAAAAATAAAATAAAAAGAAAGAAAAGATCAGGATAAGTGCACATTGGAAACAATAGTACAAATCTTTTCTCAGACAAATAATGACATCATTATATACATTATGCCGCCCTCCCTCCCTTCTGTTTTTTTTTTGTTTTTCCATTGTGTTTTTTTTTTTTACAATACAAAGCAACTCCATACTGTTGATGCTCTATTGACAATATAGAGGTTACCGTCACTTGTTTGTCGATGCACTGCACAGAATGATAAATAAATCAGGCTGCAGTGGGAACAGCAAGTGAAAGCAAAAGGTCCTAACAGGTTAGTGATAGAGAAAGTTGACACCCATAATACTTTTTGGAAAAAAAAAAAGAAGAAAAAAACAGCCTGTAATGCGATTCCTTACTCTGTGACGTGTCCTAAAAGGTGAAAGTTCGTCGCTGACTCTAAGGTGACGTTCATCAGCTCATCACTGACCCAAATCAAGTCAAATGAGACGAAGTAACACTGATTTAAAAAAAAACAAACTTATAGGCGTCTTTTCTTTTGTCCAAATCTACTGAATGTCAAAATAAAGACGTACATGCATCGCAAGACTAGAAAAGTACACTGATCTCTGGTAAAGAAAAGACCTGGCTCAACCTCTGCAATCACTTCAGCTGCTTTCACGTCTTGGAGAGGATAAAGAATAAAGTTACGCTGAGTCAGATTAAAAAAAGGGGTGCACACGTGGAGGAATCCCCCCTCTGGAGGTCACGAACTACAAAAGTGACTTCACAGATCAGTTGAACCAGGTCGGGAGCTACAGGCTTGATGTCTGTCCACTGTACAAGGATACAACACCGTCAGTGTGCAAGAAGGAGCAGGCGAGGCGAAGACGGCGGCTTCCTGACGCTGCCGATAAACGCCCGACTTTAGAGGAAGCTCAGAGATGCTCAGCGTTGTCAGTGACGACCCAGGTGGAGCTCGTAGTGTCGCACCAGGAAACCCACTCGTCTTCACCCGTCTGCTCCGTTATCAACGTCTCGTCATCCCTGATTTACATGTCTAGGTTGTGAAACTAGCCACAATTAAAGGCACATGTCACGCAGAATGTGGGTGAGGTTTCCCTGAGCATTCGCAGCAATAATGAATCAGCCTACATCATATTTAAAACTCACAAGCTTTGTTATTGTGTCTAAAAGTTGCTCCAACCTACTGTAAACTTATTTAACAACTAACCGATGACCCTAAATGAAGAAAGTTCTGGTTGACATTTTGGGAAACACGCTTTTTTTTCATTTCCTTGTCAAGACTTAATCAAGACGACCAACACTACATTCATCTCTAATTAGTTTGCCATTAAATGTAGCACAAAGTTTAACTGGATTTTAAAAGAAAACGAGCAAATTGATGTTCATCCACCGTGACTCTGGTGGCGCTCATTTTTCAGTCTGGGACCATTAAACCATCGCAGACAAGGAGGATGCCATCGGTTGGTGTCATTTATAATTATTTTGTTGTTTTTTTTAATGCCATTTTTGCCTATAAAAGGTTTTTAAAAAGACAGTAACAGTGGAGAGAGAGCAGGAGAATACAGTAAAGGTTCAGTTAGACAGGAATCAAACTGGAGGATTCAAATGAATGGTGAGAAACAACATTGAAAACACTTAGAGGTAAACCTAGAAAAGTCAGGCTACCTGGTGGGAGTCTTCAGCTGAGCTAGGCTAAGCTAAGTTAAGCTAAGCTAAGCTAATTGCCCGTTTGCTCTAGCTTCACATTAAGTGTGCACAAACGAGGATATCAATCGTCTTACTGAACCTTTTTCAAGAATGTAATTAAGTGTATTCCTCCAAAATGTCAAAAATATTCCTTTAAAAGCAAACGAAAAGAGAAATTCGTGTTCTAACTTGATTATTCCAGAAGAAGTCCCGTGTTACAGGAACACCAGAATAAAGAAAAGTAAGAATAAAGCTCACATCTAACCTGTTAGTCCAGATACAACACATCTGATGATGAGATGTAATACGGTATTTTAATAAAACGCTGCCTACGAATGCTCAGAGAAACCTTGAGATCCTTTTTTTTTTTTTTTTTTTAAATATTGTTTTACAGTAACTTCCAGGTTTTTACTCTTTTTACTAACCCAAACATCAGCTTCTGTTTCACCATAAATCCACATTTACTCTCTACGCTAGGCCATCTACGTCGCTCTGAATTTAGGACAGTTTGGGAGTTTCTCTCTATTTCAACGACAACAAGCATCTCTCCACACAGAATATCCACCGAGGCGTCAAACACCTCAAGATAAGAGCTTGAAGTCAACGACGCCGTTTGTGTTTCGTCTCGTTCCTTTGTTGTCTTGACGCCTGCGCTGGTTAGACGAGCTCACGTTCAGCTATTTGAAGGCGGGACTGTCAAATCCTCTTTTTTATTTGCGGAGACGAGCGCAGGACCAGAAGACTGGACCTGCTCTTAAGAGGAAAATGCAGAATTTGTAGACGTACGCCTCCGAATCGCACCGTCTACACGGCGTCCTAAACGGATCGGGAGCTGAACAGACGGAGTAGAAGGTTCACAGAAATGGAGGAGCATAAATCCAAGGCACAAAGATAGCAAAGCAGTGCAACGAACCGACAGACTGCAGCTCCATGACTGTGGTTGAGGAAAGGTTTCACTAAACTTAGCAAGTACACAAAGTCGTTCACGCTATCTGTTGTAACTGATTTTTTTTTTTACAACCAGCAAAGGATAAAGCAAAAAAAAAAAATCATAGACAAAATATTTACCAGCTTGGCAATAAGTTGGAAAACCAGGAACCAGAATAAAACTTAGACCAAATTTTTATTTTGTCAAGGTATAAGTAAACACTCCTCTACAGTTATAGTTAAAAGAGGTTTCCTAAAGGCAAAAACAAAAACAAAAAAAAAAACGTTAAATACAAAGATTTTCATAAATTAGAGAAGAACTCAGGTGACAGGAGTTAGCTGCTCTACATGCATCCTGTTTGTCTGAAAGCAACCGTTAACCCCCAAAAATCTGCTCTGGTGAATGTAAGTAGGTGGAAGTAGCCGAAGTAAACTAGTTGACAGCCCTCACTGATGAAAGTCTGGTGTTGGGTGCTGAATCCTGCCGACGGGATAAATGAGGGGTTTTGTGACGCAGGAGGTCCGGTGCAGGTAAAAGACTGCTCTGTGTAGTAAAGGTGTTTGATAAGAAGTGTGATCGAAGCGTTTCTGCTCATCGACAGGCTTCGTTTGTTTTTTTTTTAAAAAGGACAGCAGTTCATGACATGTTGTACCCTGACAGACGCTCTCGGGAGTAGCTGATGTGTCTATATTTGCTTTTTTTAAACATTTTTTTTAACAGTTTATTCGTATCAAAGTGCCTCAGATTTATGTCTCTCCGTTTGTTTGTTTTTTAATTTACGCCTCTGACAGCTGAAGAGACTGGAGGAGGATTACAATATCTAGGCAACAGGTAACGAAACACACACATGACTTCAATGGTAAAAGGATGAGAGCTTGGTTTAGGAGCTGCTCGGAGTTCATTCTGAAACATGGAGGCTTTTTAATTTTCAAAAAAAAAAATCCATAAAGTGCCCTCTACAAACATCTTGTTCCCACAGCGATGCATGTTCCCCACAACTTATCTGGGTGACATTAAAATATCCCTGTATTTTGGAATTTAACAATCTCTATGAAAACGGAGCCAATTCCTCACAAGAGACTCTCTGATCTGCACATTCATCCTACAAATGTGATTCTGTGTTGACTACGAAGCGTTGAAATTTGGAGCTTTACGACCACCAAAAATAAATTCTCAACCAGTGGAAAACACTGAAGCCGCCTCCTGAAACTGTGCTTTCAGATCGTCCCCATTTTCGGTAAAAAATATATGTAAAGTGTGCGGCTGAAGAACAACAGAAGGATGTTTGATCCTGCCTTCCCGAGCAGCTGTAATTCAACCAATGATTTCCTTGATTCTTTCCTTTTTTTTCTTTTCGTCTAAATGGGGCAGTAGGAAGAAAACGTGGGGAAAAAAATGAGAAAAGGAGCACGTTGGGGTTTTTAATGCTTCTTTGAGAGACGAGCTTTAGTCAAATCTCTCCTCTTCTTTTCCTTTTTTTGTCCAAAAAAAAAAAAAAAAAAAAAGTAGTTTTACTCCAGAGAAGAACAGGAGACACAACACCAGTGGAGAACAAACCAGACCAGACCAGCAGATACCCGATCACCTCTGGTCTAAGACGTCACTAAACGCTTCCATGCTGATGGAAATATGTGTATTCTTGTGTTTGACAAAAGACAGAGAGAAAGAAAAAAAAAAAAAGCCAGACTGAGACTCTACGATGGTTTATGATGAGTTGCCTGTGTGTGTGTGTGTGTGTGTGTGTGTGTGTGTGTGTGAGTGTGTGTGTGTGTTTTCTGGATGAGTGTGTGTCTAAATGAGAAGGTCCTCCAGTGGTGCGTCTACGACACTCCGTTCACCAGCGCAGGAGCGTCCTGTTTGTCCTTCTTCATCCCTCGGTCTCTGATGGGTCTCTGATGGTGGTGGCGGTTCTGGCCCTCGCCGCCGGCGTTGATGCCACCCTGGGATGAGGAAGGCCCTCCTCCTCCTCCTCCTCCGCCTCCGCCTCCTCCTCGGCCGCTTGAGGAGTGCTGCACGCTGCGCTCGTTGTTTCCATCCACACGGATCTGTAGGGAAAAGGAAAGAAATTGAGTCTGGGCACCGCGATGTACAGCTACGAGCCTCTTGTACGCTGTGGGATTCTGGGAAATGTTCGGTCCAACAGCAGCGTCCCAGATCACATGACGTGTGAAATGCCCACACTTTAAGTTATAAAGTGACACAGATAGCTGCCTATATTGGCTGCACTGAGTCACGACAGTCCTGTAAACTGTGGCGCGAGTAATTACAGTCTACGTGGACCAGCTGCAGTTTACAGGGCCGTCGTGACTCCGGCTACGTCACACTCAATGCAGAGAAAGAGCATTTACGAGAGGGACAGGCTGGAAAGAAAAGAAAAGGCAGACTCTGTGATCTCCTGCTACAAGATGTGACGCCTCAGAAGTCCAGTGAACAGAGTGTGGGTTCTACTTTATTCAGTGCTAGCTAGCTGGCTGTCTGCAGCTATCAGGCTATCTGTTAACTGAATTGCTACCAAACAGTTACTTCACTAATATGTTTGTAAAGGTGTAATAACATGTTTTAAAATGTTGAATTTCAACTTCTGTGGAAACCCTGAAAAACCTGCTCAAGTGAGATAAACGATTGGCCTGAAGTAACTCATGAGGGGTCAGATCAGGGTTTGTTCATGATTCATGAGTTGATTGTTAACATTTATATTTCACCACAAACACTCCATTGTTCAGACACTCCCTTTACATTTACATTCACAGCAGCTTTTATTTCACATACTCATATAACACTCAGTTATTTCTCATTCACATGTCAGAAACTTCTAGAGTCGTTGTCGATGTCTTCTTCAGACTCAACAACATCATGACAGCAGTTTCTACATGTGATGCCTTTACAGACTCCACAGCCCCAGATGCTGGTGACCCCATTCTTCTGGCAGCTGCAATCTCCACGACAATTACATCTGGTGACCTTCAGTAGCTCCTCAGGAGCCATGGGGTCTCGTGTTGGAACTGGCTCAGACCCATGCACACCTGATGTCCATCCACAGTCACTGGACTTCAGAGACCTGCTCTGTACAAGGATCCAGTCCTGGTCTGCAGAGTGAGTGCTGAGCAGCTGCACCTTCTGCTAGAGGTAGAGTCTCTGGTTTGATCACTCCTGCCGCCGCCTTCCTTGAGAACAAGTTGTACCAAATGTTCTTAAGGAACAACTCTATCTGACAGGTAATAATGATAACACTGCTATTACAAATAATAATGATAATCATCATCATCATCATCATTATTGTCATCATAGTAAATATATTAAAAATAATAAAGGAGGCAGTGATTCAGGCTGGTTCTGTGATCATCCAGCACATTCATCATGGACCAGATACTACACTGGGTGACATTTGGTACAACTTGTTCTCAAGTAAGGCAGCGGCAGGAGTGATCAAACCAGAGACTCTACCTCTAACAGAAGGTAAAGCTGCACAGCATTCACTCTGAGCCTACCTGCAGACCAGGACTGGATCCTTCTGCAGAGCAGGTCTCTGAAGCCCAGTGACTATGGATGGACATTAGGGGTGCATGGGTCTGAGCCAGTTACAACACTGGACCCCATGACTCCTGAGGAGCTACTGAAGTTCACCAGATGTAATTGTCGTGGAGATTACAGCGACCGGCGGTGAAGCTGCCAGAAGAATGGGGTCACGAACATCTGGACCTGAGGAGTTGGGCTGCTGCGTTTTGGACCAGCTGTAGTTTGTGAATGGTCTCTTAATATTCTTGGTTAACTGTTTTCTACATTTTAAAATACTGACCAAAAACCCCTCAGTCTTAGAGGATGAAAGTGTGTTCAGCCTACGATGCACACTTCAGTTTCTAGAGACACGCTTTACGCAACTTTGGTATTCATCTGATCTGACTGTTAGCGAAGCATCCAGACTTAAACAAATCAAATCTGGAATCAGAAGTGAATCAGGAGTTCAGTGCTGAAATCCTCCTTCATCACACAACGTGACAGCCTCAGATTGATGTTACGCTCTGAGTCAACGGCGTGGCACAGTTTTACACTGAGTAAACTTATATGACTGCTGTTGTTGCACACAGTTTGGTTAAAAGCCTGATCACTGATGAACCGGGACATCAGATGGGATCCGTACCCATATTTATCATTTAACATCAGAATAAAGAAATAAGCAGAAAGTTAAGCGACAACTAAATGTAGTCGTAACTCAGAGAACAAGAGTGTGACAACGCTGACAGCTGAGGTGTGTGCGAGTGTCAAAGAGTCGGAAAACCGACATGAAGAAGGCAGCACTATAGACTTCATATAGACAAACTGGAGAACATCTTCTGGGGAGACCACAACAGCCGCCATCACGCCGACTCTCACACCCATCCTTAAACTTAAACTTTATTTGGACCTCAGCTACAAACGTGGAGTTCAACATCTTACATGGACACAAATCGAAACATGTAAACATCTGCCAACTACTTAAAACTGCCCATGTGGTGCAGTAGGTGTCATAAACAAAAACACACAGCCTCAACCATTAACACAATGCCAACGATGGCTTCAGTAGTAGTCAATACACCACGTGCACAGCAGAGTTTTTTGGAAACGCTGACCAGCTCGGTGCGTAACTTAACTAGAATTAGTCACCGACAAGTCAAGTTGCAGTTTCCTTGTACGCATTTGCGAATAAAGTAGATTCAGAACACAAAACTGTAGCCATGACAGTAGACAGTGCTTCAAATATCAACGCTACTGCAAAACGTGGATGCTTCAACCACATCCTCAAAGTGGCCGCACACAAAACAACCGGCACAGTTTCAAAGTGGCACCCAAGACGACGGTCACCAATCGTGCATCTGAAAAAATGTGAAATCACAATCTAACCTTTTCCTCCTGATTTATGGTGAAGATTAACAACCAAAAAGGTGCCTTTTGTTGATCTTTGACCACCAGAATCTACTAAATCAGATGCTTTTATCCAAAGTGACGTACATTTTTGAGAGTAGATCACATTCATACACCAATGGCGACAGAGTTGCCATGCAAGGTGCCTGTTTGCCATCGGGAGCAACTTCTGGGTTCAGTGTCTTGCCCAAGGACACTTCAGCTGTGGAGGGGCCGGGGATTGAACCACCAACCTTGCGATTAGTGGACAACCTGCTCTACCACATGAGCCCCGCCTTTAGTCCAAATCTAAAGAAACTCGATTAGGACGTTTCTGATATAAACTAATGACAATATAATAAACTACAGACTAAAAAAAAAAGACATAAAAAGTAAATACACATCAGAATAGAAACAATCGGAGTTCAAACCATTGATGAAATCCTAATTGCAGAAATAGTCTGATTCTAGCGGAGACAGCATGTGTGGTCTCGTTTGTCACGCAAGCTCATTCCAAATCATTATTCCACAAAACCTGCTGTCATCAAGTGATCTAAAACATCTGTCCTTCTATGGACTGTGTCTGCACCGCCTCTGAATCTCCTGAATACTGCCAGAGACCGGAGTCATGTACTCGGTTAATAAAGTCGATGACAGACGCTCTAAAATTAGGACCAAACATGTGTCACCGAGAGTTTTTTGGCAGGTTACGACTGAGCGCCTACTTGGAGATAAATCGGTAAATAGAAGCCCAGATCAGATAGAAGACGTCTGTGGGTGTTTATATCACTTTCCTGGTGGCACATATTTTCATTTTTAAAACAAGCGACTCTTGGCCAGAAGTCTTTCCAAGACAGTGGGATTCAAAACAGTGAAGATGATTCTAGGAATGAACGGGCGTGTTTGTTACCTGTAGGGTGTCTTCCTGCACTCTTGTCTTGGGGTCTCTGACATGACGAGGTCTTGGCTCGCTCCACTGCATGTCGTCGCCTGAATCGGGACAAAGCAGCTCGTCAACGTGGAATCACAACCTGCTGTGTCACCATCGCGTTGCCAAAACCTTAAACGGTCCCTTTTAAGTGTGTTTGGCAGGCAGCAGCTTACAAAAGAGGGTGAAATTTATGTGCATCATAATTAGTTTAATGTCAGCGGAAATTGTTTTTTCAATATAAATGTAGATCTTGTTGAAAAGGCAACACTCGTAATGAGAATTTATTTGCAAAGAGTCTGCAGAGATCTCATTATTTGATTCATTCCCGTTCTTGGGGCTATAATTTGATGAAAAGCATCTCAAATTGTTATTTATTTCGAGTCGCTACACACTAATTTCTTTCTCTTTCTTCTCTCTCGTTTTTTTTCTTTTTTAAAACTTGAGTAAAGATAATTTCTGTTCGTTATCTTTACAATTAACTTAATCTCCAGTCAAATGGTAGAAAAACAATAATAGGAGAACGGTTGGGTAGCCGATTAGGAGAAAGTTTATCAGGCTTCTCCACTGATAATATTTGCCTCCTGACGGCGTCGGGCAGCCGACGATGTTCCACAAATACGGGTGAGGAAAGTCCTCAATGACAACAGACTCAAAGACAGCCAATGATAATTACTAGCTACCTTTGTATCCTCCTCCTCCTCTTCCTCTCCCTCCTCGTCCCCTCGGTCCTCCGCCACCTGCCCTCTTCCTCCCATCTGTCCGTCTGGGCAGAGTCCCGCCTCCCGTCATCAGCTCTTCGGTCGGGGCCAGCGACCAATCGCTGAGCTCGTCTCTGTGGTCCGACTCCGTTTCTGAGGCGTTGGATGCCTCCGAGTTGGTGCCTGGGGGACCGAGCACAAACCTCATTTCAGCTGCCACGGGGAGACAACGCAGGAATTAACCTTTGAGTAATTGTTTTGCCGTATAATGAAGCCGTCGGCGGGGAAGGGGCGCCTCTGTTCGGCGCTCATGGCCTCGTACTAGCTGGCTGTCTCGTGTGCTTTCCTTTAAAACGTCAGACAGCCTTATTTCACCGTGTAATGGGGCCACTGTGCACAAAAAGTGAAGTGATTACCGTTAATCAAATATGGCCTGAAAATAGCATCAATCTAAGCCAGAAAATCGGCTCTCATGCTTCGTCATTGGGCCTCTAACATCCAAACCAATGACAAAACTTAACCTGACGTCTTTATAAGCTCTCGAGCTCTGAGTTTATCATTAATCTCCCCAGAGCTCAGGACTGTAAACAGACGAATAGAATTGATTTAAACAAGTGTTAATTAATTTTCTTGTTGTTTTTGAGGAAGTTTATCACACCTGAGGCAAAAGCTGCTCCTCCGCCTCTCCGGCCTCGTCCTCCTCGTCCTCCTCCAGCGTAGGGCTTCCCTCCTCCGCCTCCAGCTCCTCTGCCCATGCCCAGCCCCATGCCGTTGTCGAACACGTAGGTTTTGTCTTTGGGGTTTCTGGGCCCCGTCCCGCCTCCTCCGCCTCCACCTCCTATCTGTCTCAGCTGCTCGTCGATCTGAAGGCGCTCCAGACGCAGCTGGTCCACCTCCTGTGGACGAGGAGGAGCGACAATGTTAAGCTTTGAGGAGCAACTTAGTCAGAAACTCAGCAACTGGAAAGAACTCGCAAAACAATCGAAAGCTGGATTTACGTAAAGGTTGAATGACTGAATACATATTCACAGCTGCATGACTCGTGTCTGTCTGCTTGGATGATGCTCCATTAACCCTGGATACAGTTTATCTGCTCCATCTGACGCCTGCTTCTGATTTCCAGTCAAGTAAAAGTGACAAATGATAAAACGCAGACATAATCATGACAT
This sequence comes from Stegastes partitus, assembly GCF_000690725.1. NCBI lineage: Eukaryota > Metazoa > Chordata > Actinopteri > Pomacentridae > Stegastes > Stegastes partitus. The sequence goes on from NW_007577891.1 coordinate 57,847, forward strand.
CGTATACCAATACTTTTAGACTAATGGCTACTATTTAGGCACCTGTGGACTTTCTAAGTAGAGGATAATAATAAGTATTATTTACAGCCAGTGTGTCTCAGGTTCTGTTGTAGTTCTACAACTACCATATGTTTGTCAAATCAGGAAACATGTTTGTCCTCCTTTCTAAAACGGTCTGGATCATCTTAAAAACAACAACAACAAAATAATCCTTTCTGGTCCAGACACTAGTAGCTGTGAAGTATTCAGTCATTCTAACTGGACTATACGACTGCTTTTATGATATAATACACACATAGTAGTGCAAACATTTGAGGCACTTTAGTTGAGCTTATCTAAACTCTTCAAAGAATGTTAATTGATATTTAAAACAGCATCTGAATACTTTAAAATTACTATACGTGTTATCGCAGACATCCAAGACCTTCTAACCCTCCTTCACCGTGCATCAGCGGTAATTACTTTTAGCTGTTCTCAGACAATTCTCAAATCGATCAATCACATGTAAATTTTGTTGTGGCAGTTCTGGAACTTTTTTTTGTGAATTTTATTTTCTTTACTCGGTGCTGTGAGTCTGTGACAGTTTGATTGTTTTCTTTCAAAACTTTTCTTGTCTTAACTTTGGGCTGATATTAAATCATGTCGTCTCACTGATGTTCTGTGATTTTAAATTGATGTATTTTTAATGTTGTTTTGTGAATGGATCCCAGGAACACTAGCAGTCACCCTGTGGAAGCTAATGGGGATCCAAATAAAGAATAAGACAAGAACTTTTAATCTTTTTGCCTCATAACTACACGTCAAAAAAGTTGATTGCCTGATTGCCGCACTGCAGGTACATTATTCATCTCTCTTGGTTGCCCCCTGACAAACAGTTTTGGCTCCAGCAAGTGTTGGTCAATAATTAAAATGACTGGCACAAGAAATCTGAACAACTTTCTTAGCCTGTAACTGGTAGCCTTACAACTGATAAATTAATGCTAAAATCAGTAGAAATCATTTGTAGAGCCACTATAATGATGCTACGCTGTCATAGCACGCTTCAGCTCCCCTGGAATTAAAAATAAAGACAGCCGATGGGCAATAAGTGTCACGGGAGACTTTCTTATGGTGGCTCTTTACCAGCTAAACTCCCACAATGCCCCAACATGAAACTCCTACTAGTGACCACCTTCTCAGGTCACTACAGCAGGAAAAGGCTCAACCTGGTGGCATAACTAGGCATCATCTTACATCCTGTAAGGACACAAACCTTCAGGTAGTTGAGGTGGTAGTCTAGCAGTACTGTAGCGTTGGAGATGCTTTCCTTCGTTCCCACAAACACAAATGGCACCATTCCCTGTGACAGAGGTTCAGAACATGAGAGACAGTTTTAATCCTCCTGTTTGTTGAACGATGTGCACCAGAACTGGCATCGATATATATCTACTGTGATGATTTCTTGTTTGTGTTATTGCAACACGAGACAAATCTATCCCCCACTGACCTCGTCTGCTGCTGCTGCCGCCGCTGCAGAAGGCTTTTTGTCATTCTCAGGCTCAATACGAACCCGCACCACACCAGACTTATCAACCACTTCCTGGATCAGTTTGCCGTTCTTGCCGATCACCTTCCCTATAGGGGAAAAAAAACATCATCAGTCACAGTCTGCTAAGGCATAAAATCAGGCTAATCCTCAAATAAACTCACGTTGCTGCACGAGTCATCATCTCAGTTGAGTGGTTTTCTTACCTACTAAGTTCCTGGGAACTTTGATGACATCTTCAGAAAACTCCAGGAAACTCCTGGCCATGCGTACAGCATCCTGGTCCTGAGATGAACAACAAAACAAACATACAGAGGCTGTAGACGGATACAAGTGCTAGTTACAAGTCAGGCCAGTGTGCATTTCTATCAGTTGCTCTGTGCGTCGGTGAAGCCATCCTACCTCTCCGTATATGTGGAAGGTGCACGTCTCTTCGTCCAAGTCGATGTTAGTGACTCCGGGGACTTTGCGAGCTTGCTGAATGTTGGCCCCGTGAGTTCCGATGGCCAAACCCATCAAATCATCCCGAACCGCAAACTGTTCGTGAAACCGTGACGCCAGCTGTCTGGAACTCTGAAGAGGGACACACGACACAAAGAACATAAACAAAAGCCACAACAGAACAAGCAGGAAACATCAGGAAAAAATAAAAAACTCTAATCATTCCTAACTGCAAATGATCATATTATACCAACACACTCAAGTGCAGCCGTCTGTAAGCCTCATTATGACCAAACTGAGGTGCACGTGTTCATGTTTAATTGAGATCAGTCCTGAATCTTGGTATTCTTTCTGACCAACATCTAAACTTTAAATGTGCCGTTACTCAGCCCATTCAGTCTTCTGTCTTTTATCAAACCTGCACTATGACCCCACAACACAAAACGTCTCGAACAGCGGTCGGCAACCTTAAACACTCAAAGAGCCATTTGGACCCGTTGCCAAGGAAAAGAAAACGCCGGGAGCCACAAAATCCTTTTGGCATCTAAAATGAAGATAACACTGATAGCATATATCGGTTTTCACCTTTATGCTGTGTATTAAAAACTATAGAGTGTTGCATTTCTGAAATCAATGAACTGCTACAGAGAAAATAACATTTTATTTCTGCAACAAAAACATTTTGAACTCCAAAAAAAACAAAAAAAGACGCTGGGATGAAGGTTATTTTAAAATAAAATACTCAATGTCTATTTGAGTCCTCCTCGTTTTTAGGAAATAAAAAGCCGAACTTAAATTATCCACCTGCAGCAAAGTAATAATGATTCTGGTTGTCCTGCTGACTGCAGCTGGGACTGCTGACCAGACTGTTGACCGCCTGTGAGTGCTTTGGGACGGGAGGAGCTCACGGCAGCACCGCTGCTCGCTGACGATAGTAACTGCAGAATGATACGTGTTTTCACATCAGAGTCTCCAAAACACAAGAAAGAGTCGCTAGGTTTGTCGCTAGTCGCTTTTGACAAAAAAAAGTCGCCAAGAGGATTTGGAAAGTTGCCAGATTTAGCATAGATTTAGCCAGTGACGCATATTCTGAGCGCCAAAAATTCAAACACGTTTTATTTTAATGTTACAAGTTTACAAACATCTTCAAATTTAGAATTAGACTTTAAAGCCTACTGAACTAAAATAAAATACAGTTAAATTAAAATACACATTATTTATTTTTCAAAGCCACAAGGAGCCGCAGCAGAGGGATGAAAGAGTTGCATGTGGCTCTGGAGCCGCAGGTTGCCGACCACTGGTCTAGAACCTTAATGTTTTCCAGTTTAGATTACTCTCACTGTTTTTATCTTGAACTGGTCAAAACACAGCAGCTCAGCAGCGAACAAAAACTAGTTGTAGGTTCGACATTAGCCAAATTCATGAGCCGTCATTTAACAACACAAAAACATTTCTAAGATTACGCAGCAGGCCTCGTATGTAACTGTTTGAGCCACTATTCTAGCCGTCAGCTAATCGAGGCCTGTTAGCGGCTCCATGTTCCCACGTCACATCCAGGGTTTTGCAGTGGTAGCTCTTGAAGTTTGGAAATGCCTTCTCTATTTCCCAGTGGAGTTAAAAACCCATTTATAGAGGTTAGCCTGCTTTTAAACACGCCCTGCATGCCTTCCGTTTTGTGATGTAGGTCAAGTGTTTTATGTATCATACATCATAAAAACCTGCATCTTAATTTCATTTCATCCTATATGTGAAGCATTTTATAACTGAGTGTTTTATAAAGTATATGATGAAATGAAATGATCATTTTCTGCGTGTGTGTGTGTGTGTGTGTGTGTGTGTGTGTGTGTGTGTGTGCAGCTGCCTACCTCCAGTTGTCTGCTGGCCTCTTCGTTCCTCATCATGAGAGACAGTTTGGTGCGGAGGCTCCTGAAGTGCATGTCACTCATCATGTTGGCCCGCTTTGTTGTGACCTCATTTACAGACTGCGAGAACATTCAGAGTCCGTTTCACTCTTTAGGATATAACTCATGAAGGATAAACACACACACACTGATGGGATGCTGTTATAAACCATGCACACTTTAACTTTTATCAAAGTCCCTCCATGAGAGGGTGAGAATACAATGATGTGTATAAAATGTAATTAAGTTTTAAAAAACAGTTTGACGAACCAGGATGACCAGCTGCTTCTTCTCTGAGTCGTAGGTGACGCTGAACGCTCCCACAGCCTTTTTGAAGTCTTTGTGTGCCGATTCCTTGGAGCACCTGGAGTGAATAGAAGAGTTTGTGTTACGCTGGAGCCAAAAAAGATGTTTGTGTCAATCTAACCTTCCTAAACAGTTCTTCCTCAACGATCAGACTGATCAACTCGTGAACGTGTGCACATGTACCTGACATTTATCACAGCTGTGTAAAGTGAAGGTGCTTCAACAAGGCCTTACTTTGGGTTTTAGTACAACTAAAATGCGTACACTGAGTCTCATACAGTTCTACAATTTACAATTTCTACAGTTTCATTTTGCAGTCGCTTTTATCCAAAGCGACGTACATCTGAGAGCGGATACAACACAAGCAAGGACCTCGTCAGGAGAAAACAATCTGGAAAAGTCTCATAGAACAAGTTCAAGTGTGATAGGGCGTTGATGCCAATAGCAGGCTGTGTGGGGGGTAGTAGAAATATTTTTTTGTTTGCTTTTGTTTTTGTTTGGGGGGCGGCAGTGGTTAGTTTTGAGTTTGTCAAGTGCAAAAGTGTTCATACAGTCAGAGTCTGAACTTTGCAGGCGTCACAGCAAGCGGATGTGGAAACTGGAGTTATAAAACTGTGGCCAAAAAATCCATTCTTAAATCCACAAGCTGTGTTTTTGACTGTCTGAGTACAACTTCATAACTGATTAATACAACCACATAGTTACTCACAAGCCCGGGATAGTATGAGCTAAAATTAGTAGCACATCTTGACGTGAATGTCCACCAAAAACATGACTCTGTCTACTGATGCTGCAGGCGTGTAAGATGTGTGTCAGCATGCAACTGCTTGAATTCCAGTTAAAATCATGACTGCAACATTCATGAATAACCAGATACAGAAGTGACTACACCCCTGTGCAATATCACCTAATTGTCAAATGATTCTAATGTGCAATTTAAGATATATTAAGTCAACTAAAATAAAAAAAATGTTACAATCATAAATCTATAAAGGAAAAATAACCGTCCAGATACACATTTTAAAATTTAAAATCATATAAAACAGCTTTACAGTTATTGTTTTTTGGCCTTTTTGCCTTTATTGTATAGGAGAGTCGAGAGAGAGACAGACAGGAAAGTGGGGGAGAAGAATGAGGGAAGGAATTGCAGCAAAGGGTCATGAGAGGGATTCGAACTCACAGCCGCTGCATCGGGGACTGTAGCCCATGAACATGTGTCACCAGCTCAACCAGTCCAGCCCATAAAACAGCTTTAACTGGTCAAAAAAATATTACAAAACGACGTCTGTGCACGTTAAACTCACATCTGCCGTAGATCCTCGGGTACATCCAGTCTGATCTTGATGAAGGTGGTTTTGGTGGCTGGTTTGTTGGGGTTGACCGGCCGTAACCGCTCCAGCGTCACTATCTCGTTTAACGTAGCGTCACAGGCGGCGTACTCTATTACGTAAAACTAGAAACACAGAGAGAATATGTTGGAGATATTCAGGCAAAAAGCAAGATGTGCAGCAGGGGAAAAAATGCATCTGATGTGTTTATGAATGTTATTGATGAAGCTGTTCGTTTACCTCCTAGGTCATCTATCAGTTCATATCAATACATATTTGGTAATAACATTTTCTGGACAGAGCATGCTTATAGCAGTGAGTAAACAGAGGGAGAGATAAAAAGTAGATGAGAAAAAAAAAAGTCGAACCAGGCCAGAAAAAGAGGGAAACAGCAGAAAAAAAAAATCCCATCTCAGAGACGCGTCTGACAGGTTAGCCTGAATTCAATCCTTCAATTACACACTCAATTAATATCTTGTTCAGGATTGCAAAAGTGTGACCTTGGACTGGGGAAGCAAACTCTCCCTCTCACATTTCATCAGCGTCACTCGACGGAGGAGTGATGGTACACTTAGGCTGATTATCTGCACCGAGCCTGATAAAAAGGGTTTTTTTTATGGCTGTTTGACATTTTTATGGGGAGTGTGAAACATGATGCTCGGTGGGATGTTGGCTAAATGCAGCATTAATGAAGGAAATTAGGTACAACAGTGATGCATCCTAATGAAGCAGGTGTCAAGGCTGCATTTTAGGGAAATTTAAGTCAGTAGAAGAAGCCAACACGTCGTGGTATTGTGGCTTCGTTATGTTTTGATTCCACTGATAACTGATTCCCCGCCCCGCGCTGCGTATTTATAACTTGTGCCCCAAAAACTAGGTCTTACCTCTCCTTTGACCATGCGAACCTTGGCCAGCCACCACCCACATGGCTCCTTGTCGTTCGCCCTGGAATATACCTAACACACACACACACACACACACAAACACACACACACAGAGTAAATTTCACACAACTCTCCACTCACTACACAAAGCTGACATGATTCAAGGCATCTGGCACAGAGAAACTGGGTCTGGACAAGCAAAGAAAGAGATCTGTTGCAAAAAATACACTGACATGTGCTTATTTTGATTTAATCCGTGTAAAAATTAGGACATCTAAGAAGTGTTTGAAAAGTTGTCGGCAGGAAATTAGTGTGAAAAACTGAAAATCAAAAGGTTATGATGAGGTGAGCGAATGCAATTTCTGTTTAAACAAGAACATTCATTTATAATCTTAAAAATGGAGGAAAATGTAACGAAGAAAGAATGAATACTGTTAAAAAAAACAAACTATTTGAAGTATGAACAGTATCCCTGATTGTCTTCTATGATGAATAAGTTTTCATATTAACATTTCCTCACTATGCCGGGTCCACGTGAACAAACAACCCGCACCACGAAGCAGCAACAGTTTGCCTCCCATTAAAACCAAACCTGACCTCGTATTAGCTGCATGTGTTGCTTACTGAAGATCACTAAGCCTGAAGGATCCCCTCGTGTCCACATGCCTGAATTTCAATTCCTTCCCTTGCACTCCAATTACAGCGGCTTTGCTTCCTAAATCAACCGCGCTCGGTGTTCATCTTCTGAAACTATTCTGAAAAACAGTGAACCGGTCCCACCTCGACCTCATCGCTCTCGTTGATCTCCTTGCAGAACCCCGTCGGAGGAGGAAAACGCACATCCTGGAACGGGATCTGACGCTCCGGCTGCCAGCTGGAACACAGACACACAAACATATTCTTAAAAAAAGGCATTTCTTTTCTTTATCATTAGCCAAAGCTGACACATTACAGGATGTTAGACGTTGTCGTGCATGTACGTTACTCACTTGTTTTCAAACGCCACGGTGACTGATCCCTCGTGAACGTCCTTCACAAAGGCCTGCAAGAACCACACGAGTGAAACAAGGTTTGACGTGCCATAAAAATAGGCTACTTATACGTCAAGACGCTGACATCACACATGTACAAGGCAAACAGTTCTCCTACTCAAGCTTGACCCAATCCCAAATCGCTTTTTTTCTTTTTGGAGTTGAAGCTTGAGTCAGGTTTGGCTCCGTCTCCCTCCGGTTGTACACACAGTCTGAGCCCATGTGTGTCAAGTATTGCAAGTAGGACATGCGATGCCCAGAAGGGAAAGAGAGCGATGGCGAGTCTAGCCCATGGGCTGCATTAGCCTGGCAAGCTAACAGTCAGCGATGGGTGAAACGAAGCAAAAAAGGAGAGCTTCTCAAAATCCCCAAAGACTCCAAGAAAGCTTTTTAACTGTGCTAACGGGACCTCTGTGACCCGCGACCGCGCCGAGGATTATGAATGAAAGTTCAAGGAGGAGGTTCAGAGTTTAGAAGCAGCATCCAGGCTACATTGGAAAAAGATTTAAAAAGGTTTAAACAGAGCAGGTAAGGCACAGAGGTCATTATGAGACACTACAGTGACTCTAACAGGAGCATTGTTGTCGTATTATAGGAATAAAAACGGATACTGCGACTTAAAAACAGCAGTTTCACATATTTATTTCCTCTCAAGTTTCTTCAAGGGCTTTACAGTAGAAATACATTGAAACATCTGCCACATTATTACCGTCACTTGGCAGACAAATGCAGTAATTACACTTAAAATGTACATTAACGACAACAACAAATCATAACCATGATTGCAGCGGCAGAATTGTGGGCATCACTTTTCCAGGATCACTTAAAAACATCTATGTGATCAAGCATGTGATCTACAATATGACCAAGATGAGCGTTCTGGACCAAAACATCAGCAAATCTACTTTTTTTCCCACAAAACTGACCAGCAGCAGTCAAAGAAACATCTACGTCTCCCTAAAACTATGTACACCCACACACTTAGGACCTCGTGATCGACTGAAAGACTTAAACCTGTTGGTAGTCGCAGCTGGAAACACGAATTAAACGTATCTACATAACCATTATTACACATATAGTTCAAGATAAATGTCTAGCAGGGCTGCAACTGATAAATATATTGATTTTCTATGAATCAATCAAATATTTTCTTGGTTGTTTCGTCTATAAAATGTAAGAAAATGGTGTAAAAATGCGATCAGGTTCTTCCCAAAGCCCAGTAAGTCACCTTTAAATGTTGTGTTTGTCCACAGCCAAACCAGTTTTCCCAGTTTACATTTACAGAGGAGTAAAGAAACCAGAAAATAATCACATTAAACAGCTGGAATTAAGGAATTCTGACGTTTTCTTACACTCATTTATTAATCCAGTCAATTAATTGAGATGAAAACTTTTCTTCCTATTAGGATGCACTCTAGCAAACCTCCTGCAATTCATCTAATTGTTTGCTTTTGAACCAAAATTTGATAATAAAACCTTCCATTCAAACCGCATGCCAACAATACCATTTGCATCTATTAAATGATTTGTTGTTGGCCGGTGTCATGGCCCGCTTAGAGCACATCCACTGCTGATGCTGCCATCTTTAACTTGTTAAAAAGCCAAAGGGAAGTCCAAAGAGGAGCATTTTTTATTTTATTCAGGACTATTTATGCTACTGAGATACTTTTAAAACGCTTCAGCCTGCAGCAGGAGGAGTCTCGTGCGTCCACGGCTACAGCTGAGCTCAATAAAGACTAATTACAACTCAGAAATGTTTCCTGATGGCCGGGCTGCACATTCATCCCGTTCCTTACGTTAGTCTGGCAGCCGCAAAGCTTTTGGTAAGATGACAATATATGAGAGTAGAACGATTAATAGATATTCACAATTTCAAGCGATGCAATTAGCAAATTGCAAACACTGTAGCTTAGGACATAGGTTGTGTATTGCATGTGGTTTAAACTGGTGGGTTGGTGGTGTTTTAAATTCACGCTGTAATCCAGTGTGGATGTCAAACTGTTGCACCGTGACATGATTTAACTCTAGAAGACACTGAAGCTTGAATTTGAAAAAATATATGCAGCAAATTAAATTGCAATTACAAAAATTGTGATTAGAGGGCAATCACAATTCATCCTCACACTACTGGAGCTGCTATTTACAATGACGTAAACATAAAATAACAACATGAATATCAGTTTTATTTCTTTCCTCCCTTCTTACTCTAATTTCTTCCTTATTTTCCAACTGCCTTCCTAAAGCATGGCAACACAAGAGCTGGAAATACCAGACTCCCAACCCACAGACCAACCAGCAGGTCACACTTCTACTCAAATCAAACACTAAACACGTGATTACTTGTAATTAAGCAGCATTTCAAACGCAGAAATTTCCCCTTGATCACGTGTCTTCCTGCCGCGTTAATAAGTTACTACCTAAAGTATTCCTGCACTTCTTCTACCCCTGACAAACAAAAGGCCAATTAAGCCACCAGCTCTCTGTCCACTCGCTCCATTCATCCTACTTGTTGACACTTGTCTCCCAAATAACCAACAGAACCGTCTGCGAGCCTCGATCGACCCAAAACCACCTGCCCTCCTGGGGGGGAAACACCCAGGCTACACGATCGCTCGACACCCAAGTTAGCTGCGGTTCACGTGAAACGAAACTAGTTGGAGAACAACAAGCCATGACCGAGTTTTGGTACCTGTGTATGTGCAGCCACCTTCCTGCCCATCATCACTCCACAACACAACATTAGATCACAATCACCGCTAGCGACACGGCTGCTACAGCTGCACTGCTCCAACACCGACATCACCGCCAGTTAGCTGGTTTAATTTAGGCAGCAGCTCGGAGGTTGGAGCAGCAGCGGAGCCGGAGCTTTTGTTTACAGGTTTTCTGCCTCCATGTCCCGGTGGAGGCTGGACACAAGCACTGAGGCCCGCACATTTCAGGCACACGTCGCTGAGCTAGCCCGGTAAGACCGTTTCATGTCAGCTGGCTTTACGTTTGAGCACAGTGTGGTAGCGAAACGTGTAAAAGCTCAATTAAACTCATCCACTCACCTTATAAAAGGCCCCACTTGTGCCCCGTACTTCCACGACTAGTTCCTCCATGACGCAAGTTACTACAGCTCGCTAGCTAGCTAACTACCGTTAGCGATGTTAGTAGCTAGCTAGCTAGCTGGCTAGCCTGACGCTAGCCAAGGCAGAGTTTTCTATCGGAGGCTTCGCTAGCTAGCCAAAATATCCTGCCAGCTGGATGCAAGAAGAGGCCACGGCAACTGTGTGACCGCGTAATGCCGCTTTCCGTTTTGCACTCTCTGGGAATTTTTGTTGCTTGCAGACGTGCAATTCTGAACGTGTGGTAAATCAAAAAGCGAAACCAGCAGCTAGTCGGGTTAGCCTGTAGCAGCTAGTTATGTTAATGTTGTGTGATTAGTGGTGGAGCAGCTACTGCTGGTTGCATCTCTCCATGTGACGTCTCCGCTTTCTTCCTCGACTGAAATCTGAGGCTGCTTACTCTCATCTGAGCCTATTGCTGCTCTCCACGGGTAATAAATAGCAATGCCTGTTTGACAAAGCAGGGAATTCATCTAAATAAAAATGACCACAGTGTTTGTCCTGCAGTGAACCTTTATAGAGCACAAATAAAAACAGTTGTTGTTCAGCAGCCAAACAATGAACATGTGGAGGAAAAAATAAACTCTTTATACTGAAGTTATCTCAACATGGATAAAATATTCTGCCCAGACTTTAATTTACAATGTGCGTCAATAGAAATAAAAGGCTGTCATCAGGGTTATTGCTCAAATATTGATTATCTCTGACTGATCATTGGGTTCTGTTGGGCTGATCTTTGGTTCTTTGATCCCACTGTGGAGAACAAATGGGTTTAAAAGCCAGTGGGGTTTCAGAACCTGGGACAGCGACAATTTTCTGTCGAATAATCCGCTTTTCATGTCGTTTCTCACGCCGGCTCCCACTTGATTTAACTCATCTTAAAAAATCCCTCAAATGAAAATCAGGTTTTATTTAGATTGATTTCAGAGCAGCAGAGAACCGATAACAGGTTTAAATAACACAGTATTAAATATGTAACAGACCTAAAGAACCAATCTGGTCAACTTTCAGAGCATCATTATTCTTTTTCAGAATCAGATTCCAGTTTGAACATGTGTGTCTGAATTACTCCAGTATTACAACCTGCCATCGTGCAGCATAAAGTAGTGTTTCGAGCTGATGAGCTGGTGTGCTGGAGCTGCACTGAGTTCACAGTGGTCGGTGGTGTCTAAAGCGTCTAAAGAGACAGTTTTTATTGAGATTTTTTTTGACAAGTTTATTTTACCGTTTTCTGTCATAATTTCATCAGTGTTGAATTCATACAGTCATGAAAAAACTATTAAAATGATAATAAATAAGATGTGGAGGTCAACTTGGACTAAAATCTAAAACCTTAAGATTAATGTTTGTGTAAAAATGTAGTGATCTTGACTGCAGTGTTTAAATTTAATGTCGAGCGCAACAGGTCACATGACCACAGTTTAGGTAAAAAGTACATGAAATATGGTTGAACAATGTTACAATACAAATAAATCAGAATTAATAACGCAGAAAAGTGCCATTATAAGTTAGGTTTAGTTTTGTACTTTAATGTGAAAAGAAATCTCGTGTTAAAATGTCAAAATTCTGCAATAAAACTAGTAATTCGGTTTCAATTTCAAGGAATCTACAGTTGATTTTAGATCATATCAAGTGTAAATGAGTTTTCACCTGTTGTATTATGGGTCAGGAGCCTGAGAGAAAAACTATATGACCCAAAATAACCATATTCTGTCCAGTCCGACAGGCGCACAGGGTAATTTGTGATTTGTTTAATATTCATGTATAACATATGTTGAAGTGCCTTCACATGGACGTTTTGATATATTTTCTATACTTGAATCATCAACTCACTTATTTTATTTTGTATTTTCGGACACTTACTTAAAACAACTTTAAAATAACTTAACTATAACTTAAAATAAATATTCAAAAGGAATTGTTAATGATGTGTGGCGGGCTGCAAGGTGGCCCGGTGGTTAGCACCGTTGCCTCACAGCGAGAAGGTTGTCTGTTCGCATCCCAGTGAGGACACCCAGTATCTTCTCCATGTTCTCCCCGTGCAGCGTGGGTTCTCTCCAGGTTCTCCGGCTTCCTCCCACACAGTCCAAAAACATGTTGAGGTTAATTGGTGATTCTAAATTGTCCGTAGGTGTGAATGTGAGTGTGCTTGGTTGTCTGTCTCTAAGTGTAGCCCTGTGATAGACTGGTGACCTGTCCAGGTGAACCTGCCTTCACCCTGAGTCAGCTGGGATAGACTCCAGCCCCCCATGACCCTAGTGAGGATTAAGTGGTGTATAGATGATGGATGGATGATGTGTGGCCTTTATTACATGGGACCGGTGTAGTTACAGGTGGAGAAAAAGGGGGACAGTAGAGCTACATCGAAGCCGCTATCAGGCAGGACTGGATTAATTCCATCTAAAAAACCTCTTTAAATGGCTCTGTAACTCTGATATACAGAAATGAGTTTTCAGGCCTGTAATCAATGATCAGAGACAGATTTTAAACCAGTGAATCATACAATATGTCTGTTTTGACTCTTATAAACCGACTTCCCTAATTACCAGTGTTTGTGTCCAATGTCTGCGTTCTGCGTTCGCTCACTTGCCAAACCACATCATCCACTCCAGCTGTCGGCCTCAAAACCCCCAAATTTCATCTCTGACAGCCTTTTCAGACAAGTCATGCTACGTGTCTTATTGATGTTTTTGGTGCTTAAAGACATCCGCAGATGCAGTTTGTCTGAAGAATTCAAATATTTAACTCGTAAACAGCGACCCGACCATAGAAAACAGTTCAGATCTGGTGTTTTTTTTTCATCGACTATCAAGAATCCAAAACAACTTCTTCTGTTTTACGTCTCTAAACTTCTCATTCTTTCATCTGCTGCATCCATTAATGGCCACATGATCTGCTTGGGAATCATATTTTGTAGCCAAAGACAAGGAACAACCACAAGCCACATGTTTAGAGAGACAGACAGAAGAAAAAAAAAAAGAGACAAACTGCAGACGGAGTGAAAAAGAAATTGAAAGTATTCGGGGTCACAGAAGCAGACAGTGAAATACGAGATGGGCACGGAGGGACTAAAGCGAGATTAAGACAGAAATAGAATTGGAGAGGCGTAGAAACAGGGGTGACACATGAAGGGTGAAATAAGATACAGGTCAGAGAGTGAAGGGGGGAGACGGATAAACAGGCATGAAATCTAGAGTTCCTGTGTGTGGGAGGGAAACCAACCGAATACCTTTAGTCAGGAATGAAACGAGGGCATCGATAAAACAGACCGTCATTAATGCTTAGTGGTGCGCATGGCCTCAAAAACTGGTTTTAAGTCGTCTTAATGTGGGATAAAGAACGACGCTCGGAGCCGAGTGAAGCTTCTTCAGCACTTTTATCAGAAGTCCTTTTGTGAGATTGTAACAACAACAATGTTACATAAGAAACACACAGAAGACGACGACGAGAGTCCAAAACAAGAGCAAACCGACCGGCAGGAAAACATTGTCATCTCGGATTTATCGGTTCTAATAAAAATTACATCGTAAAATCAAGTAACGCCACTCGTAAGGCCTTTTGTTAAAGGAGTGATTTGGTGTTTTGACTTTTAGCCTGAAAAGCTTCTGAGGATGAAGGCGCAAATCCGTCCGTCACGCCGAGGTGTCAACGAGCCGCCGTCTGTAGCTTGACCTCCAACTTCTGTGGTGTCACGTTAAGGTTAACGGAGTGTAAACAAAACTACACCCACATGAATCACAGGTTTAGTAGGTTAACTGTTATCCAGAAGATCTGAGCCAGTCGTATCTGCTACAGGTGGTCCACAGAGCTCCTCGTGTGGAGGAGAATTTAACCACATACGTTATTCTAGTACAGCTACAGGCTGACACTTTAAGATGAAAATAAGCATCTGGTTCGCTGGCCTGCACTGCAAATAGCTGATTTATATTAAGAATGTTTCCGAGCTGTGTTAGCATCATGCCTGTAACCGACGTTCACTAAGAAAAACTGCTGATGTGTACCCCAGGGCTGCAAAATGAACAACATTTTTGCTACCAATTGCACGTAAAAAGAAAAAAAAGCTGAAGTTTTTCGATAGTATTCTTTTCTCCACCCAGCAGTCCAAACCAAATATAATCAGCTTGCTGTACATTCAGTGTGATATTAAAGCCAAAATTCATATTTTGAGAAGCTAAAAGCAGATTTTTCTGAATGTGGAAGAAATATTTTTGGTGCCAATTACATGTAAAAGGGGGAAAAAAATCCCAATTTTGAACATTTCTACAGTTTTTTGTCCAACCAGCAGCCAAAAATCCCAAATATATTCAATTTGTTGTAACATTAAATGCGATATTAAAGCCAAATTTCATATTCGAGAAGCTTAAAGCAGTTTTTTCTGAATGTGGAAGAAATATTTTTGGTGCCATTACATTGTAAAAAAAAAACAAATCACAATTTTAAAAAGCCAAAGTTGTCTTTTTCTACAGTTTTTCGTCCAACTGGCAGTCCAAAACCCCAAATATATTCAGTTTGTTGTAACATTAAATGCAATATCGAAGCCTAAATTCATATTTGAGAAGCTGAAAGCATTTTCTTCTGAATGTAGAATAAATATTTTGAGTATCAGTCACAATTTTGCAGAACCGACGTCGGCTTTTTCCACAATTTTCTTTCTACCAACCAGCAGCCCAAAACCTAAATATACTTCATTTNCATTTGCTGGAACATCCGTTGCAATATTCCTTCACAGACTTTTCTGACAAACGACTAAAACTACTGGCAGATGAGTTTTTGCTCGTCTAACTCAACACCCTGCTCCACTCGTCAAAAGACTGTCGTGTTGTCGTCGTGATGACACTGATATTTATTAAATCCACATACAGACTTTTTGCAGAGAAACAAAACTACCAGACTAAACTTCAAAATGTCAAGGCATCCCTTTAAGAGCAAACATGAGTTATCAAAAAAGAATAACACTTCAAAATAAGAGCAAAAAATATTACAAAACGTCTTGTAGGTACAGAGGAAGAAAGGGGAAGGCAAGCATACATACTGTACATCTGTAACCTGGTAAAGCACACGTTCCACATTTGTGATTTCAAATGGTTAAAAAAAGAGACGTGAGATGATCCCTCAGTAATGTTGTTTTACCTTATGAGTTACACTTGAATAAGCTCAGTGATTTACGTATATTGAGGCGAGATATTTCAAAATCAACACAATCGTACCTTCTTTTTTCTTTTTCAATCATTTGAAATCAACTCAAATGCTTCGTTATTCACATCTGGTGAGTTCATGACAGAAATTCAGGCACAGTCTTTCTTCCTCCAACGTGTTTTTCTACGACTGAATTAGCCACGTTTTGCTAATACTGGATGAAAGTTGTAGGGTGGTGCGCCCGTCCTGTCACATAGTACACGCTGGGATGTCTTCCAGCCACCCGCGGTCCTCAACAGAATAAGCGGGTTAGAAAACGGATCAGTGGACGTTATCCCGGTTTCTATGAGTTGCATTTACGGAGGTTAAAAAATCTCCTCTTCAAGTCACAGATTTGCCCGTTTGGTGAGAATGAATGGAGCTCATTTGATTCACTCGTAACCACTGATTTAAGCGTCAGAGCGACCAGAAGCGATGCACCTCTGGCTCTCAGCGCTCGACCTGCTCCGTGTGTCGGATTAATCAGGTCATCAGACCGTCGGCTCGGAGGGAACGACGCTCTCGAACGGTCTGAATTCTCTACATGTGGCGTCCAGATATATTAATAGCATGGCTGAAAAGTAGGCTACGGTGATAAAATATGGTAAGTGTGCTGCTATATCAAACTGACACATATCACAGTCAGGATTGATGCCTTATCGCACAAAGGCTTTCGTAGCTTCATCACTGAGTTATGTACAGGGTATTCCTCCACTCAGCAACCCCGGCTGGGAGCTAAATCAATGTATAGCCTGTCTGCGGGTAGTAAATAATGAATATGGCTTTCTACAGTGTTTCATGCAGCCCCGCGTCGCCGACGACTTGGAAACTCTTCACTCCTCTGTTACAGGCTTTGAAAGTCCACCGCAGCACTAAAGCTTCTCCGTTATCTACACGGGAGGTCACAGTTTTCTCTGCTGCACTTTCTGGAGTCTGGAGGCAGTGATGCTGATGCGGACAGCGCATCGTCTAAGGCAGCCGGTAAAGGCCTCTGCCCTGGGAAAATTATTCATCAGAGAATACATGGAACTGCTGCAAAGAGACGGCCGGGTGAGCCACTTTGCCAACAGGGAAAACGTGGATAGGAGGATACGTTTACATCAGGAGGAGATGAGAAAGAGGAGCCTCGCCTTCTTTGTAGGAGAGTGCATTTCTCCCGCATAGGGGTAAGAGGATCTTACAGCTTCTAAATCAATAGGTGATGGTGCCGCCTGACAAACTATAAATGGCCCGCTTTCAGGAAGCCTTCTTGTCAAGGTCTTATCTGCCTCCTATTTTGTCCACGTTAACTTTATCTAGCATGTGTTTATGCACTTGTCTTAACTCACAGTGGTTCCGAGTCAACTAAACACGGCTGAGACAGAAAAGAGTCGTTTATCCTTTCAAAAAGTCCATTTCAGAGGCTGTCAGAGTGTTATAGCTTGAAACCTCTTCTGCTACTTTTGCCTCAGTGATTCATTAAAACTGTGATAGAGGCAGCGTTTTTTTTTTTTAGTTTTTAAGGCAGTAGAAAAGGGGTTTAGGAAATGCTGCTTTTAGAATGAGGGTGAAATATACGCTGCTGTTAATAACGGCTGTGATCAACACCGAGCCAGGGCTGGTTTCGGGAAAAGGCTTTGCATCGAGACTGCAGGTCCCGTAGAAAGTGTATTTACTCAGATTGTGTGTTTGCTCAGATGAGAGGAAGAATTTCTACACTAACCTGTAGTCTGAAAGGCAACTTAATCTCATTTCTTAATAAATACATTACTCCCCAATCCTTTTTTCCTTCCTTCAAATCCTCATCCTCAGAATACCGATGGACCGTCCCCCCCGTCCTCCACCTCCTCCACTTCTTTAAATCATTGCTCTTAGTGTCAGCTTCAACCCCCTCATCCTTCTCCTCAACCAGAAAAGTTGCACTTAATTTGAAAGACCCTTGTTTAAGCCCCGGTCATCCCTCTCCTCCTCCTCCTCTTCCTCGACATGTTCAGTTACTCTTCCCTTCCATTATGCCTCCCACTCCTCCTTTTCCTCAACACGGACAATTACTCTTTGTTTCAGTCTCTTGTGTGAGCCGCACTCTCCCGTCCTCTCTCTCCACGTCCCTGTACAGCAGCGATTTCTGGGCCTTCAGGCGGCAGGCCAGGGACATGAAGATGGAGTCGACGTTCTGACTTTCCCTCGGGTCCTTGGCCGACGTCTCGAACAGCAGCATGTTGTGGGAGTCGGCGAACTTCAACGCCATGTTGGAGGGCACCTGGATGAGAAACGGTGTTTAATTGCGAGCTGGATGGTGAATAAAGGGTTGAATCGTGTTGCAGGGTTTGCTCAGGCTCACCAACCTGTATTTGGTCCACAAGGTCACACTTGTTTCCTACCAGAACTCGAGGTACGGACGCCGACACCCGGTGGCCATTGCACTCCTGAAAGAGAGAAGGGTCAAGATTAGAGATAAAGACCAACTAAACTACACCGATCAGTCCCAACATTAAAACCATGTGCTGCTGAAACAGCTCTGACCCATTGGGACATGGAAGCTGCTCTGTGCTATCAGGCACCAAGATGTTCGCAGCAGATCCTTTAAGTCCTGGATGTTGTGAGGTGGAATCTCCGTGGATCAGGTTTGTTTTTTCCACAGATGCTTGATCAGACTGAGATCTGGGGAATTCAACATCTTGTCATGGCTATCAAACCATTACCAAACGATGTTTGCAGACCGTTGTCATCAGGGAACAATGTGCTGCGTCCATGAAGGGGTGTAACAATATTTAGGTAGGTGTTTGTGCCAAAGTAACATCCACATGAACGCCGGACGCACAGTTTCCCAGCAGAACATTGTCCAGAGCATCACACTGCCTCTGCTAGCTTGCATTTTTCCCACAATGCATCCTCTTGCCACCACTACCCCAAGGTTCATTAGACTATGACTCCTTCCATTACTCCATGGTCCAGTTCTGGGTCTAGTTCTAAGGTTTTCAACAGTTTGTGCTACTGTAGCCCTTCTGTGGGATCGAATTGTACAGACCAGCCTCTACTTTTCACGTTCCTTGGATTTCCATCGACTGTCCTTCGTTGCACCACAGATACCAACCACAATCAGGCCATCACCCACCATTTCATCAAAACCTCTTTAGATCCTTACGCTTGTCCATTTTCCCAGCTTCAAACACATCCACCTCAAAAACTGACTGTTCACTTGCTGCTTAATATATCCCACCGAATGACAGGTGCCATTGCGACGAGATCATCAATGTCATTCTCTTCACCTGTCAGTGGGTTTATTGTCGCGGCTGATCGGTGAATCTTCTACTTGGCCAAAGTACCGTCGTGTCATTGAACTGGTGGCAGGATGTCTGTGAAGCCACCGTCAATGGCAGTCTGTGTGAGTAAGATCCAATATTGACGATAATTGAGTAGATTCAGCCAATTGAAAAGGACCAAAACAGCATAGAAAATGTGCTTCTACCTGGTTTCATTTGGTAAAACCAGACATTATGACTCAGGTTCACAGTGAGAGTAACCATCGTGAAATTATACATAAATGATCTCAAATCTTTTTAAACAAAACATCTGTCTAATTTTTGTTGCAGTGTCAGTCATTACCAACTTTACTACAGTGACTAACTCTACAACTAATATAACTAACATACAGTATGTTACTTCTTGGACTGTTACTATTTATTTAACCTTCGATTGCTTAACATTTTTCCTGTCATGGTTTAATCTCACATTTTTACCAACGAGTCGGTCTTGTCCTGTGGCTTTGGGTGTGACGTGGGCGTGGATTAACTGAAATCTGAAATGTGTTGATGTTCTCGGTATCACAAAACGGAGGAAATTACCAGAGATGGAAACTTTGCAAGTTAAAGCGAGTCCATCTGCTGCATTTTAAATGCAACAGCAAATCTGACGTGACTCAGTGGAGGTTAACAGAACTTCAGCAAATTTACAAGGTGATTGTTTTTGTCAATGTTTGAGTATTTTCAACCAAAGCCATGTAAAATGTGTTATTTCCAAGGCATTTTAAATACATTTCCATTTTAGGAAGGGACAACTAAACCCCAATAATCCTAAAACTGCACTAGTACTGTTTCTACTGCTCACTCTGAAAGTCGTCCTGCCATTACAACGACATTATTGCCGTTTCAGATATATTGACTCATCGTAGCAGGAAATGCTTTGGTTTAACTAACAGCATTAACAATGACTCACTTGAAGTGTCCCACGAAGCCTCAACAGTGAGTCACATGCAAGACTAAGTGGAATGCAGCTGCTACTTAAGTGTTATTAAAGACATCTGTGGTCTGCTGTGAAAAAGACAACATTACTGTACTTTTACCACTATTATTACTGCTCTACTGCTACTGTACTAACACGATTTCATTCTATAACTGGCTACTATGACTACTACCAGTTACTGTAGGCATACCAAGTAGTTCTTTAGTATTCTCGTCGTTTAATCGTAGCAACTGGACTTGCTTGAGTTTCTTGAAGACGGATGAAGGATCCTCGTTATACAACTCGCATAACGAGGGGGAGGAGCAACAAACCTCCAATTGAAACCGAAACCCAAGAGTTAATGGCTCCTTAAGGATATAAGTATCTGGAACTCCCAACTAGTCAGTCAGAACTGATGAAGAATCTTGGATGAGAGGTGGAACGTCTTCAAGGAACTCAAGCAAGTCCAGTTGCTACGATTAAACTACGAGAATAACCAAGACCTGGATGACTGAGAATCTTCACTGACTAGTTGTTTAGTACCTCTGCTAGTAGTAACTAAAGGTTGGATGTTGAGTTATGGAATAGATTAAACAGCCACCACACTGCCAGCAGACAGCAGCTGAAATACTGTAAATTATTATAGGAGTAGCTTTATCACTCTGACATGAAGGCCACAGCAGTGATTACATTAAATGTCAAACAATGTTTCAGGATGGAAACCTCATATTAGTGTCAAATCTTGGCAGACAAACTCTGATGGAGTTTCTCATTTCTCCATTCTGCACTAATAACACCACGTGGTTCTTTCGCCAACCTCTATCCATGTCTGTAAGTTGCGGAAGGAGGCCATCTTGGTCACATCATACACAAAGACCACAGCATGGACGTTGCGGTAGTAGTGCTCCACCATGGATTTACGAAAGCGTTCCTGGCCTGCCGTGTCCCACACCTGCACCTGTAGAGACACACAACAAGCAGTATAGGTTGGTGTTTTGATGTTACATGCGATTGACACAACTGAGAAAGACACTGAACCGTAATCCCTCAGTGTCTGTATCCAGCTGGCCAGAACCCACAGGCCCATTTGGCTGTCAGAGAAATTACCGCACGCACAATGACAGGATCCAGACGTGCAGGTTTAATCCGCAACTATGCAATTTTTTTGATTGCTAGCAAATGCTTAAGATAAACCTCCGTAAATAAGAAGACAGCCATGAATACGAATCTGGTTACGGTGAGTTGTCTGAGCCCATGAGGTCTTACAAAAGCCACTACATGGCACTGAACCACATCGACAGGAAGCAGCGCTGGATATTCCCGGCTCCAGGGTCTCAGGGGAGCGCTGTTCTGCAGCCTGATGGGATTTTCTGCTTAATCATTAACAGAGGCTTCAGGCGCTCTATATAGTATATGCTAAAATAAAACGGGCACAAATGTGTGTTTAAAACCAAAACAAAGCCCAGTGAGCTGTATTTATTACATGATTAGCCCAGTCAGCAATGTTAAACGATAATAAGCTGTACCTGTTTCACTACCTGCCTTCTGTTTGCTTCACATTTTGACGAACCTGTGAGTCCTGTCAGGTCACAGCATGATTGACAAGATAATTCAGATAATTTCAGCTAAATGTGTCGGTATTTTTTCCCCCAGAGCGGTTTTGTACAGCTGTTTGACACCATAATGGTTTTGAGCATGACGCCAGATTTCTTCCTCGGCCAGAGAACCTGTGGAGCTGCTCTCCGGCGCTGTGTTCCTTATCTGGTTCAGATTTAACCGGGAGGAGCACCAAATCTCAAAAGAGGTAACATATATGCCCCCCTGCAATCATCTTATCAAACGGTGTGATCTGCAGCACTTTGCCTATCGACAAGGACCCAACACTGAGCCGTCGGCGGCAGCTTTTAAAAACGCGACTGAATTATGTGCTATTAGCATTTGAAAGGAGCAGCCCAGCTATTCAGCATCACAGGCTGAATGCAGCATTAATGCAGCTCATAACATCAAAGCTCGGCGTGTGTCAAACACTGGCGTGCCCTATAATTTGACAGCAAGTTGAGAATTTTCATCTAATTGATAGTGAATTCAAATAGATCCTGTGAAGCTGATTGGAGGCTGTCTGCACTGTGATTACGGCACTTAGTTTTGCCATTTCCACTTAAATTTCCATCAGCAAAAAAGTCTCTTTGTAGGCAGGAGTGCAGAATATCTCAATCCATAACTGGGGTTTGTTTTTTAAAAACGCTCGGAAATAAAAGAGGAAGTAATCTGATGTTGTTAAGTCTCTAAGATATCGCGGCTGTAGGTCAAACTAACTGTCTCTATTTTGACACCTCACTCCGTATATCTATACTTAGTGCTCTGCTCTGCTATTTATAGTCCTCTGCAGCTTGTAGCTCACATTTGTCGTTGCCAATCTGTGCACTGCTTTAATTCACCTGCCAGAGGACTGGAGAGGAAAAGAGACGCACGGTTAAATCCCTGTGCAGCTAATCTGACTTTTGAGTGAATTTTAATTATATGCTAATCCTTTTATCCATTAATACATGAACTGTGAGTGAAGTTTTGACTTGTGTTGACATGGACTTGGTTCATAACCTTTTTAAAGGCTTTACTGCACTACTTGAATACTCGTGTTTTTCACTTCAACAATAGTAGAGTCCAATGTAGAGGCAGTGAAAGCACCATCTGGATGAGACACAAATAGATTTCAGCTTCATCTCTCAGCTCTGGCGCTGGAGACAAACTTGTCGACTCATTACCACATGAATTACAAACTCCCTTTAAAGCTTGGTGACAATTTTAAGATGATAATAACTTTTCTATTCAAAAGGGATCTGTGTCCTGCACCAGAGTATGGTACGTGTCCACGGGGATGTTTTTAGGCACAAGAGATCTCACTGCTTCCCAACACTGAAAGCTTGATCGGTGTGCAACTCAGCAGCGTCTTGATAGATGATTGACAGCTGCTCTCCAACAGCAGGCTTCACCCCCCTACGGCCGCCTAATCATTGGCTGCACCTGATTGGACGACGCTTCACTTGGAAGCTGGACTTCAAACCAGACCAACATGGCGGCTCATTTGGAAACGTTATATACAAAAACGAGTTCCTGAAAACATTTAAGGTGAGAAGCAAGTTGCTAAATCTGTCTTCAACAGTTAATTTGAACATTTTTCGGAAGTTTTGTGAGGCGCCGATCACGCTTGTTGCTACTATTGTGCATAAAGTCGCAGATATTTCAAACTTATTCACATAAAAAGTAGGTAATACATAGAAAATGAATGGAAAGCATCGAAGTGATAGATCCTGTGGACACGCACCATTAAGCCACTGTTATATTTTCCATGTCTGTGAGGATGCGAGGGCACTACGTTCTAGCCACGGGGTTAAATGAGCAGTAACATATCTGGTAGTAGTACATGCATGCAATACGTAGACGACAATCTACTGCACATTTACGGAACATGTCGTCCAAGTGGACTAGAAATAGTATAAAGCCTCTGTTGTTGTTGTTATTAATATGCAACTTTCTTGTCCTTATGGAGACCGTTTGGACGCATTCAATAAATATGCAGTCGTCTACGTCTATGTATTCACTATAGCAGCAGTGGCAAATTCTATACCCAGATGTCTGCAGAGGGTCCTGTGAGAATTCTTGCAGACTTGGGAGAATACGAAGCTGCAGAGTGTCCCATACTGGCTTCATACCACTTTGGTCATACTATCCTGCAGACATGCACTCGACAGCTGTGGACACCACGGACGTGTAGTTGTTGGTAATGTACTACTTTGTAGTCTGCCTGGAGGATGTGTTCTATTCATGTGTGGTAGTCGCATCGACATATTTGACACATGCACCTCACTGCCCTTGTAGTTTTTACAAAATAGTTTGGGCTCTACGTGGACGCCCAAAGGTTTCCCCCCGACTCTTGTGGACTTCACACGACATAGACCCCATCGAATCCCCATGTACTTGTGGTAGACGTAGAAAGTATAACACTGGGCTGATAACACCAACTACACATCCATGGTGTCCACAGCTACTCGAAGACAGCACAATCGATGCTTAAAGATTAACATCATCCTGTGTTTGTTGTATTGTCCTGTTTAAAAATGTGATGCTGCCATCCTGAGCAGGTCTCCCTTGTAGAGGAGCTGCTAACCTCAGTTCAGCAAAGCTTAAATAAAACCCCACAGCAAAATAAATGGCCAGTTGATGAGATATTTTGGGTCTTGGCCTTGGTCACACTTGAATCCTGAAATTCCAAAGATAATACATTTTTAAGACTATTAAAGACAATCCTTGCACTTTTGCAGCTACAGCAAAACGAGAAAAGCACTTGACCAGGCTTATCTTGTCTTAAATTCCTCATATCGACATTGTCCAGCTGTGAAGGCAGCGACCAAGCCAGATGCCCATAGAGAACAACCCCCATAAGAGCGACACTTACACTCTGACACCATGCGGATCATATAGTACGAGTCTCGCAGGTGCTTTTGGGTGAATTTCGGTGATTCAGGCACACTGACCTAATAGATGAGGTGCATCTCTGTGAGTGTGTTTATGAGTCAGCATTAGGGGGCATCTGGAGGTTGCAGACGGACCGTTCTACTGATACCGAAACGGGGGGAGGGGACTCACATTTAGGCATTCTTGTATTTGTTTGGCTCCGTGCAAGCGAGGAGGGGGAAGGTGTGCGAATTACCCAAGAGAGTTAAAAAAAAAAAAGGCTGACATGTCAGTCAACCAGAGGGGAACGTTCCAAGCCATTCTGCATCGAAGCAACACTAAAATCCGTTTTTTTTGGTCATGATACAACAACTGTCCTGCGATCATACTCTGGTTTGACATTGATTCTGCCAATACGTGCTGCTACTAATGAGCTTAGAGGTCATTAAATTTTAATTTACCAGAGTTCCATTACAGCGCTACTGTTATAACGCTGTTGGTTTTACTTGAGGAGAATTCGTTGCCATAGAGCTTGGGTGTTTTTTTTTTATGGCAGGTTTAAATGGAAAATTGTGAATAGTTTCCTCCCAGAGAACTGGATGAGGAAATGTTGCGCAATTTCAAGCAGCACACTCAGTTTTGGATGTTTTTTCAGAAACTCAAAAACATGCAGAAAGGATAAAATATTTGGATTCACAGTCAAATCTGTAAAAATATAATTTCTGGATGTGTTTCAAGCCCTGAAAAATCCACCAAAATGCCCATCTGGTCTCACAAATCCAACCCACTGCTTTGTTTTGTCTTCCTTTGTTGGCTCAAAATGAAAATTTCTCCCAACAAAAGTACATTTTGCAGCAACTAAACACCTCCACAGATATTCTTTAGTGATGCAAAGTGTGCTGTGATGCTTCAGAGTGAGGATAAATTAAAAATAAAAAGGCCCTGATTGATGCACTGGCTGCAGATGAGCAACAGACAGAGAAGAAACAAGGAGGGGGAGGTGGCATCGAGGAAACACCGCCGCTCAGCATCCATCCGTTACCTTGATCGTCTCCCCTTCGATCTCCACCGCCTTCTCCCTGAAATCCACGCCGATGGTGGCCTCCGTCTTGTCGGGGAAACTCCCCCCGGTGAAGCGGAAGGTGAGGCAGGTCTTGCCCACGTTGGAGTCCCCGATGACGATGATCTTAAAGATCCGCGTCTGGATGCTGAGCTCCAGGGAGGAGGTGCTCAGCTCCACCGAGGACGTGATGCTCTGGGCGGCTTCGGTGCTGCTGCTGGCTCGGCTCCGGCTGGCTCTGTGGAAGTCCATGGAGGATGTCAGGATGGTGACATTGTCGTCCGCTCGGTTCCGTCTTCCTCTTCCACCTCCTCCTCCTCCTCCAACGCCGCCGCCGCCACCCGGAGCTCGGGTCTCCTCCTCCGGGGAATCGTTGGTCATTATACCGGAGGAGGCGATGCGCAAGTCGGTGTGTGAGAGGAGAGGAGAGGAGAGGAGAGGAGAGGAGAGGAGAGGGGGAGGACGGTGGATGGGTGAGTGAAGGGAGGGGAAAGGAGGAGGAGACCAGGGATGGAACAATACCGACGGAGCTGCTTCAGCAGATCACTGTGGCCTTAAAGGGAGAAGCATTAAAAACAATTTTATACAACAGAAATCGACTTTTAATCCTAAAACCTCTCCATGAAATAGATCTGTTGGAGTAAAATGCAAACTAAAAATCACTTCAAAACTGCAGCACATCACATTAAGTTATATGACTACTGACAGTAACTTAATATTGATGCCATAAACCTGATTAAACATAACATCAGTCCCAAGATCATACAGTCTGTGAAGTCATTTCAGGAACCTTTTCCCACCACTTCATTAAATGCATGGCAAAAATAACATTTTCAAATTGAGACAAACCTGCAAATATCATTTTGTTTTATTGGGCTGATTAGATTGGACTTTATTCATCACCACAAATGGGAAACTCACTTGTTGCAGCCGTACAGATGTAGGAAAAGAGCACAAAATAGTAAGTTAATCTAAGAAAAAAGAAAAAAAAAACGTGCAAGAGGACAAATAAAAGTATAAATAGGAAGAGAATTACTCATATATTGCACATGAGAAAATGGGTATAATACTATATAGTATGTATGATGTTGGTGTTGTAATGTTGCATTAACTTGATTTTGTGTCACATTTGAACTCAAGTTTCTGCATTATTTGATTTAGGACTAAAGTAAAGTTGAGGTAGCTTAATGTAATTGGCTTAATAACTTAATTAAAAAAAAATAAAAAAAAAAATCCTATCTTAACATGTCTGGACAATTTCCGACAGTTAAGACCGATAATTAAAAATAACTTTGATTGTAGAGGATAAAGTCATTCCCCATAATTTAGTGTGATTTGTTGGCTGAACGTAATGTCATTAGATGTTGCCATCAATCAAAAAGACTAATGCAAACTAATTAAAGTAGTTAATATTGTAGTTTAGAGTATGTAGTAACAGCAGTGAAAAGAACAGTTTCTACAAGTGCAATACATGCATTTAATGGCTTTAGCAGACTTCAGTTTAGGTAAAGAGTTTACATCCATCCATCCATTATCTATACACCTTAATCCTCACTAGGGTCATGGGGGGCTGGAGTCTATCCCAGCTGACTCAGGGTGAAGGCAGGTTCACCTGGACAGGTCACCAGTCTATCACAGGGCTACACTTAGAGACAGACAACCAAGCACACTCACATTCACACCTACGGACAATTTAGAATCACCAATTAACCTCAACATGTTTTTGGACTGTGGGAGGAAGCCGGAGAACCCGGAGAGAACCCACGCTGCACGAGGAGAACATGCAAACTCCACACAGAAAGATCCCGGGTGTCCTCACTGGGACACGAACCGGTGACCTTCTTGCTGCAACATTGCTAACCACCGAGCCACCTTGCAGCCCTAAAGAGTTTTCATGAAATGTAATATACAGAACTTGTGACAGCCTTGTATAATCTAATGTATTGTTGTATATTAAAGCAGTAGTTTTTAGTCTTTGTGTCGGGTCCAAAAGACTGATCTGTCTTCCAGACTTCTAATAGAAACGTTTTATTTGTAACATAGATGTAAAGATGGACCCAACACAGTGTCTCTGTAGATTCTCAGTCATCTGAGGGTTATATGAAATGCTGAAGTAGAAGACAAGCAGGCTTCTTTTTTGCTTCTTGATGATGTTTCAGCTCATAAACAAGAGGCTTCATATGTTCTAACTGACTGGTGTTGAGTCTCAGGTGTCTGTTGTCTCCCATGACTCACATGAATCAAGGCTCAAATGAGACAACAAGTGAACCCGAATAGTGTGGTGGATAAACATCAGGTCATTAAAAACTTAGAACAATGTGGAAAGATTTAAATGATTGCAGTTCAAATCAAATAATCCCCCAAGTAGCGAGCCAAATTAAAGATAGGTCTAAATATATATACCAAAGGAGTTTGCCATTCAAGGATTAAGAGACTGTCAACGCTTTAACTCGTTAAAACTGGCGTCACTGAGACACCTACAGCAGTCATTTGTTGTTTATATGTTGATGTGCTGTTAATTTGACATTTGAATCCATTTTTTTCACAGTACATTTAGATTTTCGGTGCTACTGCTCGCTGGTATTCCCTACGGGACCATTACACTGATACTAAACGATTAAACTGCTCAATAAACACCCACCTGTCACAATAAACCCACTGGATTCACAGAGCAGGTCGGTGCGTTACATGGTTATTTGGTTATTTAGTGGAAGATGCAAAGAGGTTCGTATTGCGATGGGTCTCCCCAGTTCCTAATAGTAATAGACCCTAACAGTTTGTTTTCTTCATGGTAGCTCCTTGCCTGTGAAATTCCAGATAATATCTTACATATTTACTCATATCCATATATCATTACTTCATTGTGATTGTAGCTTTCGCTTTCCTTTCAGGTTGTGACAGAAAGTGAAACAGATTTTCTCAAGTCACATGATCTGATTATCACATTCCATAAAGCATCAGAGGACGGCAGCGTTCCCACATTCCAGACCTGATTAACGTAAAAGAAAAGGAACGTCCCTCCAAATCAGCATCAATACATCACTGCTATGGAAACCACCTGCACTTCAACAACTTATACGTCTCAGTAGCTCAAGTCAGTAGAAATGACTCGTGAGTTTCTTGCTTTTTTCAGGTTTTATGACATCTTTTACTCACTTGATTTTTGTTATTCTCCTTTTTTTTATTCACAGCCATGTTGGCATGCAAAAATATGCCAGTTGACATTGACGGCTGCTGGATTTGAATGAATAGGAATCTAGCAGAGCAGAAGGACGACCACCTCAAACATCTAATTTCCTTCATTCTGGTGAGTTTGTATGCACCAATTTGTACATAATTGATAGCGCAAATGTCTTCATTTATGTAAAACAAAACCCAAACTCCAGGCAGCAGGTGACACCATATAATAGAAAACAATGCAGTAAAGATCTCAGACATTCTGTGTTGCTTTTAAATATTTATTCCCCTTAAAATCAACTTTTCTCATTTACTATTATCCTCACTGACTCGGTTTCCGTCCTCCTTGGCACGGGGAAGGAATCTCTTTAAATGTGCATGTGGCACCTGTTCACATCAATAATAAACTCACTATAAATAACTGATGAAATCTACACTCACTAGATTTGCTCATAAACAGCGAATCAACAAGACGACATCATGATTTCATGGCGGTCGGTCCAGAAGTTGCCGAGAAATGTCACTCAAAGTTGTCTACTGAGCATCGTTGCCACAGCTGAAGCCGCACAGTTATCGTGACTAAAAGCGACGCAGCAGTTTTCTTGCCTGCAGCGTTCTTTCCAGCCTCACTATTAGCATGTTTCTCATTATTATTATCAGTGTCTGACTGCAAATAGCCTGAGTGGTGCACATCCCATTATGTTCATCCTTCAGTTACGGAACATGGAGCCAGGCAGCTATTTCCATCGTTTTTATAATCCGTAAACGCCGATGCTTTGGAGGTCTAAAAAGAAAGATAAGAAAGATAAAGAAGCAGTTTTACTCACCGTTTGAAATGATGTCTGACGGCGAGCTGCAGTGTGTTTGAGCTGCTGTGCTTCCATTTTGGCTCAGACCAGCAGAAAACAAGCCCGAGATGCACACACACACACACACACACACTCCTGTTCACATGTATGAACACACC